>NW_017670691.1:113257-194890 GCF_001879085.1 Nicotiana attenuata
GGTTCCCGGTACGTAGCCCCCTCCTCGACTCGAGTTGTCCGCTCGGGTACACAGTCTAGAACACATACCCAGGTTCTGAACCTAGAAGAACTTGACTTCATGCCGGATCCCTAGTAGGAACGTTTATTTGCATCATGTGCATTTTGACTTGAGTTGTGCTTGAGTCTTGAGTTTTGTAGTTATAACGCTAAATATCCCTCAGGGATGACATTATGCACTTAGCATGCTCATGACCGATATTCGGTATTTTGTTATAATGAGCAGATTTGGCTCGACGTGTATCTCCTTATGCGAGATCTATGTGTGGATCGGGTGGCACGCCGCCATGGGTATGCTATCCGGATCGGGTTGCATGCCGCAACAGCGTGAAATCGAGTATAGTTTTCTATACACTATCTTTGTATGCCTTGCTAACTGTTTTCCAAGAAAAGTCTGTATTAGTGCGTAGGATTTGGTAATTCCTTCCAGAGCTCGTTTTCTTTTGTATTGCGTTCGAATTGGTAGCCTATTGGCACATTGGGGCATCATATACGACTTATAATTATGTCTGGAGTGGCTTATTGCCCGAACAGTTCGTACCGGGTAAGACGAGATCATTGAATTTGAGATCAATGCAATCTGAGTATGTGAAGTAAAATTAAAGAGCTACCATTGTTTGGCTCAGAATGAGGTGATAGTTCTTGCCAAGAGTATAGAACTAATGAATTGTTGTTTCGGTAGTAGTTATGAATGTGTACAGGTCTCATCCGTCGTGTCAGTATTGTAAGAATTTGAACAAGACCTGTGTATGTCATGCAGAGCATGGGATGTGTAGTGATTCCTCCTAAGTGATTAGATAAATGATCTTCGGATGATTGGGGAAAATGATATTGCTAAGTGGAAGTGATTTGATGAGAGTATATGTCTCAGAAAAAGGTAATGTGATTAAACTGATTATATTTCGGCAGTAGTGCGGCATGTTCTTGTTGGTTCCACTGGTGGTATTCGAGTTTGCTCGGTAGCACAGGTAAATATCGAGTATCTGTCGTGGAATGAAGGAGTATCAAATGTGTGCATGTATTCGCACAGTGGAAACTGGGATCAGGTATGATGATTTGTGTGTTATATGGAGTTCTGATGTACAGGCTATGTTGTGATGTTGGAATTCAGACTGGTTCTCTTAGTGTTGGAAGATTTTGAACTATTGCATTATGGGCTATGTCGGAAAATGCCACAGGCTGCGTGGCAAGGTGCATTAGACTATGTTCTAGTAGAATGGTTTATATTTCAAGGACCAGCGGATGGCTGGAAAGGATTGATGTTCTTGATTGGGCCTTCGTGGCGGATGCCAGTGTTTTGAGGCGCTTCATGTGTAACAGTGTTGGGATAGGATCGCGTATTGTAGCGAGGCTACGTGGAGTTATGACCTTTCGAGGTAGATTCAGCTGTTATATTTCTACGATGCGAGACGGAGTCTCAGCCTTGTGTTGTAATGGTATTGACGAGCTTGAGGTATAGCTCTTTCGTTGGAGCCGTTTGTCCCGATTTGAGCATGTTCAGACCGTTTCTTACGGGTGCGCGTATTATGCAGGTTGTGGTTTAGGCTTGTATGGAGATATCATATCACTAGAGTGGTGTTGGATTCAAGGTGATCGTTGGGTTTATTAATGCATACGGACAGAGTTGATCTCAGCTTGTTAGGAAGATAATATTGAGGTTTGACCCGGAAATCTGTTGTGATATCAGTCAAGGGAAGTGGTTTCATGAATGGTTGATCTGAGAGATGATTACGGTTTATAGCGTGTTTCATTCATCGTTGGCAGTATATGAGAGTGTTGGAATAAGGCTTTAGCTAGTGAGAGGTTCTCTGCCGGTAATTGGTTGCTGGGGACAACTGCTGTGAATAGAAGTTATAGTTCCGAGTGTTTGGTTTAGGCGGTATATCATATGTTTTCACCTGAGGGTGCAAGATGGGTTATTACAGCTGGTTCGGGCTTACTCTGAGTATAGATGTGAATTTCTGATCATGGGTATGATTTTTTCGGAAAGTGCAACGTGGTTCTATGGTTATGGCTTAAAGGGACTGTGGAAGTTCGGCTATATTATGTTATCGGGTCTATGCGAGATAGGGTGGCGAGGGATCACCCCGGGTATATGATTGGTAAAGTTATTCAGCTGTTGGTTGGCTTCTGGAACAACTCTGGGTACGCTCGAGGACGAGCGTTTGTTTAAGTTGGGGAGGATGTGACGACCCGACCCGTCGTCACGTGAGTTACCGCCCCGTTTCCCCCATGTTATGCTTCTTCATGTTTCATTATCAGTATTTGATGTGTTAGAATGGGTTTGGAATGGTTTTGATAAGAAATGAGACACTTAGTCTCTTTTAAGAAGGCTTAAGTTGGAAAAGTCAACCGGATGTTGACTTTTGTGTTAGAGGGCACGGATTTGAATTCCGATGATTTGGTCAGCTTCGGGGGATGATTTGTGACTTAGGAGTGTAATCAAAAGCGATTTTTGGAGGTCTGGAGTAGAATTAGGCTTGAATTGGCGAAGTTAGTATTTTGGCGAATTCCGGTTGGTAGGTGAGATTTTGATCCGGGGGTCGGAATGAGATTCCGAGAGTTGCTGTAGCTTCGTTAGGTGATGTTGGATGTGTGTGCAAAATTTCAGGTCATTCGGAGGTGTTTTGGTTGGGTTTCTGATCGAATGCGTGTTTCGGAAGTTTTAGAAGAACTTGGGCTTGAATCCGTGGTAATTTGATGATTTTTGTGTTGTTTGATGTGTTTTGGTGATTGGAACAAGTTTGTATGATGTTTTGGAGTATGTTGGTGCTTTGGTTGAGGCCCGAGGGCCTCGGGGTGATTTCGGATGGCTAACGGGGATTTTGATGTTGAAAAATGCAGCAGAAATTTGCAGAGCAAATTAGCTCTTCGCGATCGCGAGCACAGGGCTGCGATCGCATAGAAGAATTGGAGGGAGCTCAGATTTTTGCACTATGCGATCGCGTAAAGGGCTCTGCGATCGCATAGGTCTGGAAGTTTGGTCAGTGCGGTCGCGTGGCTAGGTATGCGATCGCGTAGAAGAGGAAAGGAGTGCTCTGCGATCGCAAGGGGTGTTCTGCGATCGCGTAGAAGGAATTTTTGGGAGGTTTGAGATTGTGATATGCGATTGCATTAGTAGTGTTGCGATCGCATAGAGGAAAGACTGGGCGGACAGAATAGTTTTAAGGGTTATTTCAGTCGCGAAACCCATCATTTTTCCACCAGTTTTTACACCGCCTTGAGAGCTTTTTGATCGATTTTGACGGGGATTTCAACGGGTATTGATTTGAGGTAAGTCTCTTGACTAGAAAACACCATTTTATGGAAGAATCAACACTCAAATTCATGAAAGTGGGTAGAAATTGTGAAGAACTAGGGCTTGGTTTTTGAAAACGAATTTTTAGGATTTGAAAGGCCAACTGAGCTCCGTTTTCGGTAAACTTTATATGTACGTACTCGGGGCGAGACGAGAAATCCGTTGGTGTGATTTTCGAAATTTTTTGAGAAGTGGGCCCGGGGCTCGGGTTTTACCAACTTTATGAATTTTAGTACTTTTCGAGTATTTTTGATTGGGTTATGTTTCTTTAACCCATATTTATGTATTCGTTGTGATTTTGACTAGATTCGACGCGCGAGGAGGTCGATACGAAAGGAAAAGGCATTGCGGACCATTCTACGGCCGGTTAGAGGTGAGTAGTTGGTGTATATGATGGCCTGAGGGTTTGAAACCCCGGCTTATCACATTGTGGCGCTATTGTAGGGCGTGACTCGCACCCCATGGCAGGTGCGGGATTGGTTATGACTGGGGATTGTGACTTGGTCCATCCCGAACAAGAATGTTTCTATATTGGCGACTGATACGCACCCTGTATTGAATATATCTGGGCTTATTGCCGTGTTTGGGGCCTTGTGCCGATCTGTAGCATCCTTAGAGGATGAATGTTATTGTGATAGCATGCTTTTTATAATCATTGATCTCAGTCCTGTGTTTAATCACTGTTATGATATGCTAAGTCACTTTTCCTGAAGTTAAATATCTAAAGTATATTTCTTCTTAATAAATTGGAAATTGGGAAATTAATTGAATCTGTTACGTGACTCATATGCATATTGTGGACTGAGTATGGATCGGGCTGCACGTCGCAGCGAATGGTATGATTATTTTGCGCTTGGGCTGAAGGAGCCCCTCCGGAGTCTGTACACACCCCCAGTGAGCGTCGTCGACGTTAAATGGATCGGGCTACGCGCCGTAGCGGTCATGTGCATTGCATTGCATCCTTACATTATACTTGACTGATATATTTGAAGTTGTTTTGCTGATGGTTCGTAGTTAGGTGTTGTACTGTTAGTTTTAGCTTTACTTTGTGGCATTTCATGGATTTCTTATCTTCAGACATTTTATATGCTTATTACTCACTGAGTTGGTAGTACTCACCCCCTACTCCCTGCACCTTGTGTGCAGATTCAGGTACTTCGGGAGCTTAGTTGAGCTAGCCGCTGGTTTCCAGAGTTCCAGGAGTGGTCGAGGTAGCTGCTATGACGTCCGCAGGAGCCGACTCCTCCCTTATCCCTTTATTATTTCCGTACTTTAGAACATACTTATTTTGAGGATTCTTGACTCTGTATTAGTTAGAGGCTCTAGACTCATGACCCAGGTCTTTGGGAGTTACAGTTTATGTCAGTATTTCGTATTGTTTTAATTGAGTATTTCAACTATGAGTATTAATATTTGATTTTAAGTATCTGATTAATTGGTTTTGAGCTCTGTGCTCGGGTTGAGAGAGTAAATGGTCGGGCTTGCCTAGCATTAGTGTTGGGCGCCATCACGACCGGGTTTGGGGTTGTGACACTTATATGAATTGTCGGTTTTGGTTTTTAGGTTATTCGGAATTGATTTGGAAGAATAATTCTCAACTAGGAAGCTTTAAATTGGAAGAGTTGACCATGTTTGACTTTTTTTGTACTTGACAACGGACTGGAGTTTTGATGGTTCCGTTACCTCCGTTGGGTATTTTGGTCTTAGAAGTGCATCCGGATTGTGATTTGGAGGTCCGTAGTTGAATTTGGCTTGAAATGGCGAGAAGTTAGATTTTTGAAAGTTTGACCGGGAGTGGACTTTTTGATATCGGATTCGGATTTTGTTTCCGGAAATCGGAATAGCTTCATTATGTCATTTAGGACTTGTGTGCAAAATTTGGGTTCATTCCGGGTTGGTTTGCTATGTTTCGGCACGAGTTATGGAAATCAAAAAATTCAATGTTCATCAAGTTCGATTTGGGGCGCGATTCGTCATTTCGATGTTGTTATGTGTAATTTGAGGCCTCGAATAGGTCCGCGTTATGTGATGGGACTTGTTGGTATACTTGGACGGGGTCCCGAGGGACTCGGACGTGTTTCGGATTGATTTCGGATCATTTTTCTCCATGTTTTCACTGCTGGTAGCTGATGTTTGCTGGTGTTTCAAACCTTCTTCACAATCGCGAAGATTGGCACGCGATCGCGTAGTATATCAAAGGAGTTGGCCTTTTTCCTTCATCGCGTTCGCGCCAGTGGCATCTCGTTCGGGAGCCTTTGTAAGGTCTGGGCATCGCGTTCCTGCCCTTATGACTGCGTTCGCGCAGAGATGAGAAACTGGGACTGGGGAGTATGCCTTCGCGTTCGCGAAGTAGCTTAAGCGATCACGTAAGGTGGAGCTGTTGTGAATCGCGTTCGCGAGGGCTATGCTGCAAACGCGTAGAGTCTTTTTCTGCTGTGTGATTTTTTTCATCGCGAACGCAATGGATTTCTCGTGTTCGCGTAAGAGGAATGCCTGAGAAGATTATAAAGTACTCTATTTCGAGGGTTTCGGCCATTGTTATATTTTTGGAGCTATGGAGCTAGGATTAAGGCGATTCTTGAAGCAATTTTCACCATATGAATTGGGGTAAATGTTCTTTACTCAGTTTTGGTTATATTTCGTGAATCTATCTTCATTTTTGTAATTGGATTGTGAATTTTAAAGAGGAAATTGGGAGTTTTAGCCTAAGGTTTCATAATATGAATTTTTGAGTTTTGAACATCGATTTGGAGTCGGATTTGGGTGAAACTAGTATGGTTGAACTCGTAATTGAATAGGATGTCGGATTTTGTTAGTTTTGTCGGGTTCTGGGTGCAGGCCCGGGTTGGACTTTTTGGATGATTTTGGGCTTTTGATTAAAGATTCAACATTTATCGATGGGTTTGTTTCCTTGGACATTATTTGATGTATTTGAGTTGCTTTGGCTAGTTTTGAGTCGTTTGGAGGTCGGTACGTGCGAGATGTCATTTTTGGAGCATCGCTTGGCTTGCTCGACGTTGGAATCAGCTTGTTCAAGGTAAGTAACACTTCTAAACTTGGTGTTGAGTGTATGAAACCCCGAATTACATGTTTCATGATTGATGTTGAGGTGATGCACATGCTAGGTGACGGGCGTGTGGGCATGCACCGTGTGAATTGTGACTCCGTTATTTTTGTGGTATTGTGTAGTTACCTGATCTTACATGTAACCATGAAATTTCTACGTATTTGAGCTATTGAGCTGTGATCCATGTTAGAAACCATGTCTAGGCTACATGCTTATCCTGTTGGGACCCACTGAGGTTATTTCTGCTATTGAGTTATCTGCGTTCATTGCTTTATATGCTCAGTCACACACATTCATATGCATATCACATCTCAGTCTCTATTACCATTTATTGGCATATCATATCATCATTTTGGTCTAGTTTCATGGCATTGTGAGCCCGAGAGACTGGAGAGATTGATGACTGAGTGAGGTCGACAGTCTGAGTGTGAGTGATATTATGGGATCGGGCTGCATGCCGCAACATGTTATATTGATTACATATATGGGATCGGGCTGCACGCTGCAGCGGTTATACTGATTTATGATAGCGCATGGGCTGAAGGAGCCCCTTCAGAGTCTGCACACACCCCCAGTGAGCGCAGTTGATTTTATTGAGGTATGGATCTTTTCTGGACATGGATCTTGTCCGAAACATTTATATCCCTGGGATGGATATTCCCCCGGGCTGGATTTGGCCCTACTCAGTACTGAGTGACTGTTGTTCAGTTGATGTATATATTCCGGGATGGATCTTCCCTGGGCTAGATTGGCCATATACAGTATTGAGTGATTGAGCATGATGAGTAGAAAGTGTGAGACAGTGAGATTGAGTACTCTGAGAGTGTGAGTACATGAGTTCATCTCTGAGATACTTGGCATTGACATGCACACATGACATACAGGCATAGAGATGCATTTTCCTCATGTTGTACGGTATCACGTCATTCATGACTTCTCACACATATTGATATATGGGCATAGAGAGGGATTTTGACACTCGCTATCTGGAAAGAAAATAAAACATCTTATTTATTGTGAACAGGATTTTTGGGAAAAATTTACAGTTTTCAAACTTACTCATATTTTTGACGATTTCGATAAAGGATTTGGGTTTTTCACTGATATACTTGAAAAGCGGAACTATTTTTTGGGAAACTATAAAAAAGCTGAGTATTTTATCTCTGAGTTACCTCTTTTATACTTGCTTTACGTTGTTATGAACTGTTATTGGCTATTGGATGTTGCACCCGACCTTTGTTCCAGCTCGTCACTATTTTCAACCTACAGTTAGGGTTATTACTTATTAAGTACATGGTGTTGGGTTGTACTCATACTACACTATTGACTGTTGATGTTGCTGTGTTCGAAGGGGAGCTGGATTTGAAGATGTACCCGCATTTTGGTTGTAGCTGCCTCTTGTTCATGGTAGCCTTAGATTCATAAAAACTCTGTTTATGTACTTCTCAAACAGGTGATGTATTTTACTTCATACCAGCTTTGTAAACTCTATTCTTAGAAGCTCATAATTTATACTACGAGTTCTTGGAGAATGTATAAGATTCAGTTAACTTCTCTATTTAATTGTTTTATTGATTTCATTGGAATTGGTTAGTTGTTAGTTGGCTTACCTAGCGGGTTGGGTTAGGTGCCATCACGACTAGTTGGATTTTGGATCGTGATAGATACAAACTAGATATCTGATTCATATGAGACAAAATCCGCTAGTGTTTATGTATTCACCCTTGGTGGTGGTGCAATATCGTGGAAATCATCTAAACAGACGATCATAGCTAGATCAACTACGGAATCAGAGTTTGTAGCTCTAGAGTTAGCTGGTTCTGAGGCTAAGTGGCTAAGAAACTTCTTAGCTAATATTCCTTTAATAAATGACGTGTTGCCTCTCTATGCATTGTGATTGTCAAGCAGCAATAACTATTGCAAAGAATAAATCTTATAATTGTAAAAGTAGACGCATGAAATTGAGACATGATGTCATAAAATAGTTGTTGAGAGATGGAATAATTTCCATTGACTATGTGAAGTGAGAGATAAATTTTGCGGATTCTCTGACTAAAACTGTGAGAAGAAAATTAATTCTTCAAACCTCAAAAGAGATGGGGTTAAGGCCAACATGTTGTCAATAGAGATGGTAACCCAACCTACGTGATTGGAGATCACATGAAGTAGGTTCATATGGATAATAACAAGTTGATATTGACATTGAAGCACTAAAAGCGAGTGCTTGACTGCTACTAATTGAGAGGTTGAGTTATAACTCTTAATGAATTTATATTCCTTATGAATGGTGTATTTAAAAGTAGTATACACTTGATGAGTTCACCCATATGAGAGTGGAGTGGGGCCGCTCCTATGAGATTTTGGCCTAGTCTCTAGAGCTCTCATGAATAACGCACGCGCATGGCATATTGGGCGCAAAACTGCGCTGAACAACAAAATTGTAATGGTCCAAATGCGATTGATAAAATCTCTGACTTACAATAAGAATTATTGGTTCATAGAAATATTATATTTCATCAGTAATTCTGTGGGTCAAGCTTTATCGATCTAAGTTTGGTTCATAATCCAAAAGACACCAAACCTATTACATTTAGATCATACAAATCCAGCAAATTTATTTCAAAAGTCTTTAAAATAGTGGGGGACTGTGGCAATATTTTAAAGACTTTGTTGACAAATGTCATAATCAAAATCGAGAGGCATCCCTTCTAGAAGCCATTAGAAAGATGGCAAAATGCTTTGGTAAAGTGGCAAATTTCATCAGTCACGTTTTTGCCATGCACAACAAAACTTCATGCAAATGAGGCTATAAATAGCCATTGTCAATCACCCCTATTGATCATTAGCAACTTGCAAGACAAAAGAAATACTTCTATCTTCCTTCTCTCTTATACATCCTTCTCCTTCTAATATCTTCTTATATATATTTTGATTGACATAAGATATTAGTTGCTCTTTCTCTTCCAAATAGCTAGGTTTGTAATTTAATTTTGTTGATTCCTGCATTCTCTAAATAAAATAGAGGTAAGCTTGTTGTTTAATCCTGGAAAAATATTTTACACTGCTGAAATAGTTTCTTAGGACAGTGCCCAGTACAACTCAAGCTAATTCATATATCTGCTCACAGATAATATTTTTGCAGTTATATTGTAATTTCCCCGTTGTCATTTTACTACATCTTTTGGTCTCTTCCATGGTATTAAGGTGGAGTTTCACTTGGTGAAAAATGAAAGAAATAAGAGAGAGAGAGAGAGAGAGAGAGAGAGAGAGAAATAGAGAGATGGGTTCTCTAAAAGCTATGACCTTTTTCCGGTGAGATGAGCGAAAAACTTTTCATTGAAACTCAAACTCCTCCAAAACCATTTGACCTCTAGATTGTTGTTCAGAATCCTTCATCTTTTTTGGTGATATATGTGTATCTCATCCAAAAAAGTTTAAACTTGCTAGGAAATTAATTTTTGAGAGGTTTTTTTTAGGGGGGAGGGGAGGGTGGGGGAGAGGTAAAGGGAGAAGATGAATAGGGGGGGGGGGCAGTATCTGGTTAATGGTAAAAAAAGGTTTTTTCTTAAAATATTGTTAATTAGATTTGTCAAATTTTTCATGTGTCATTCTTTAATTGGTTCGTTTGATATGTCATTAGCGAGTGTAATTCACGCATATAGTGTGCCGGACTCGAATATTCATGAGGTACACTTAATAGCCACTTGAAGTGTTAAAATGGTAAAAGCGTCAGTTGAGGTGTTTGTCTGATCGTTGAGGACAACTTAAGGAGGTCGTTTATGTATTTTGCCAAATTTCAACGAGTGAAACATGCTTAATTTAAATACATTGGTAGCTCCTTAAAGTTGTCCACACTTTTACTTAAGCATTCCATTTTAAGTCTGTTTGAACACTCCAACTACAGCTCAATTGTGTCATTTAGACACAATTCGGTGATGTGACATAGTGCATATTGACCACCTCTTTAAAGAGCGTGACATGCATATAATGCTATTGTTATGGGTCCCAAAGAACAAGTGTTAATAGAAAAAATAAAAAAATAAAGTACTAACTTTTCTGCTCTCACCTCTCCATCTATGAACACCTATAGTTCTCCATTTTTCTTCCTCACGTTTAGAGCTAAACTAGGTGCAAAGGAGGGGGAAAAAGCAACAGCACCACTGGCTCATCTTCTCCCATTATCTTCCACCATGTGAGCTTTACCAAGCTTCTCAGTCCAAAAATAACAAAATCTTGTCACTGCGTCAAAAGGTAACATGAAGAAGAGAGAAAAACCTTGTTACCTCCATCTTCTCTTGTCAATAATTGGATCTGTCAAAAGTAACAAAATTAACAATTAGAAGAAGAAAATCTGAATGGTAACATTTTCCAGCGAAACTTTAATTTTCCCAGCAAAGTTTGTTTTTCTCAATAGTAACATAATTAAACTTTGTGACTTAAATCTGAAGAAAAATCAGATTTACATCTCAAAACAGGCGAAGCTTTATTTTTTATGGTGAAGTTTCATGAATCTAAAGAAGAATAAACTTATATGTGGATCTTTCAAACAAATTTAGGCGAATGCTCCTGCATGAAGAAAAAGGAGAGCGTTGGAAAGAAATGGCCAGAAATTGGTTTTTCCGGCAAGGATGGGTCGTTTAGGGAAGATTATAATGACCCGACCAGTCATTTTACTTTCTAGATACCTGTTCCCCTAAATAAAACTCCTCGTATGTTCTTTTACTATTTAATGACTTACGGGGATGGTTAGTTCGGTATTTGGAAGGATTCAGGTTGAAATTGGATCACTTAGTTCCGTAATGTTGGCTTTAAGGGGTTAAATTTGACTTGGGTCAGCATTTCTAGTAAACAACCTCGAAACCAGGATTTAACTGTTCCAATAGGTTCGTATGATAATTTTGGACATGGGCGCATGTTTGGATCGGGTTTTGGATGAACCGGGGGTGTTTTGGCGCATAAATTTGAATGTTGACGGATTGAAGGTCTTAAAGTTTTTTAAATTTGGTTTGGAGTAGGTTTTGGCATTATCGAGGTCCGTTCGGGATTTCAAGATGGGGAATAGTTCCGTATAGTGATTTAAGACTTTCACGCAAAATTTGGTGTCATTCCGAGTAGTTTAAGTATGATTCGGCGCATTCGGAGTAAGTGGGAAGAACTTTAAGTTCATAAGTTAATTCGATTTGGTTTGGGATGTGATTCTTAGTTTTATTATTGTTTTCCGTAATTTGAGAGGTTGAGCAGGTCCGTCGTATATTTACAAACTTGTTGGTATATTTTAACGGGGCCTCGGGGTAACAAGATGCCATTCGGACGATGCGCGGAACTCGTTTGGCCTTGGAGAAAATGGCTGAAGCAGCAGAGCTTCTGGTGCAATCGCACCTGCGAGGAGCCAGCCGCAGGTGCGAGCTTTTGACTGCACAAGCGGCATGGCATGGGCTGCCCAGTGATCGCAAAAGCGGGAAAGGGACAGCACCTGCGAAAGCGCAGGTGCGGAGAAGGCAAACGCAGAAGCGGGCAGGGTCGCAGGTGCGACACGATCGCTGCAAGTGGGGGCTCGCAGAAGCGAGCCATTATCCGCAGATGTGGAGGTAGGCCAGCTAGGGGAGAGCTGCATAAGCGATGCATTTTCCGCAGATGTGGAGCCGCAGAAGCGGCCAATTCTCCGCAGAAGCGGAAATCGGTGGGCAGTGAGGTTCATTTAAGACGAGACTTAGGCCATTTTGGGTTCATTTATTTCATTTCTTGGGCGATTTTGGAGCTTCTTATAGAGGGGTTTTCACATAGCTATTGAAGGTAAGTAATTTCTATACGATGTAAGTTAAATACATAGATTATTGGTAGATTTTAACATGTAAAATTATGAAAATTATGAGTTTAGTTGAAAAACCTAGGTTTTGATAAAAATGGGATTTAACCACGAAAATAATTATGAAATTGGGTGCAAATGAAATATTTGAGTTCGTGAGGTTATGGGTAACAATAATCTTCGAAAATTGCCAAAATCCGGGCACGTGGGCCCGAAGGGTGAATTTTAGGAACCTTCCAATTAGGGATAGGTAATTACTCTAATAGTTAAATTATGAACTTTTGAGTATATATTGACTTGTTTATATAATATTTGGCTAGTTTTGGGTTGTTTGGCACCGAGTTGAGGATTTAAAGCGTACTTGTGGACCGAAAATGAGCTTGAGAACGAGGTAAGTCTCTTGCCTAACCTTGTATGAGGGAACTCATCCCATTAGGTGTATTTTTGTTGTGAATTACTTATATGGGAGCTACGTACGCATTAGGTGATGATAGTCTGTGCATAGCTATATTCCATGAGATGTCCGGGTAGTCTTAGGTTTACATCATGCTTTAATTGTACAATCATGTTTATTATGCATACTAATTATCTTGAATTGAGCTGAGACTACAGATTTTTAACGTTGAAAACTTCCAAGTTAGAATTCTTATTTTAGGGAATGAATTGAAGAATATTTAATAACTCTGAGAAATCCTTGTCCTCTCGTGTCGTAAGTACTTCTACGAGCGAGGTAAACTTGTCTATTCTCATGGGAGCGGGTCGTTCGCCTCGGCAAGTTAATAGATGCATCTATGGTTCGTGTCGTTCGACCCTCGCGGGTGCACACAATATATTATTGGGATCGGACCGTACGACCTCGGCATAAATCGTGCGTGACAATACTCGGAGCCTAAGCATACTTGATATTATTTCATGGCTTTAGAGGTTATAATTATTTAATTAATGAAATTGACTTGGAATTTACTTTTAGTGGAAGAATTATGTATTCACTGCTTGTTATTGAGTTATTATTATTGTTTACATAACCCATGCTTATTTAGAATTTTCTGTATTTTTAATTGTTGGCCCATAGTAAGTGTTGATGTTGACCCCTCATCACTATTTCTTCGATGTTAGACTGGATATATGTTGTTTATGTACTCACGCTACACTTCTGCACTAATCGTGCAGGCTCTGAAGCAGGTGCATATGGTAGTCGTCCCAGTGCGCACCCCTGGTACCCAGAGACTTATTGATGAACTGCTTTTCCGAGCCTGTTCTGCGGCACCTGGAGTCTCTTTCTCTTTGTATTTACTTTCTGTCTACTCTATTTCAGACAGTAGTTTAGAGTTTTGTATATTCTACTAGTAGCTCATATACTTGTGACACCAGGTCTTGGAAACTATGTTAGTAGACATTGATGACTTTTGAGTATTTATTTCGCCACATTTGTTCTTATAATTGTTTACCCTTTATTTTATTAAATTTCTCACCTCTTACTTATTTAATAATTAAAATTCAACTATTTCTAAATTGTTAAATGGAACAATTACATGGTTAGTTCACCGTTGGCTTGCCTGACGGCGACGTTGGGTGCCATCACGGCCTATAGGAGAAATTGGGCCGTGACAAAGATGAAGATGGTAGGGTGGGGTTCTCGTTTTTTCTTTTGATTTTTTTTTCAATTTTTTTTAAAATTCGTTTTGAGTTAAATTCACGTGTCCTCGTCTTGTTCGTCAGTCTGGCATGTGCATTTCACGCACCTTTTGTGTTTGAATGCATTCAAATTTTGTGTCTAAATGAAACATTTGAGTTATGGTTGAAGTTGTCACGACCCGATTCTAGTTTAGGCCGTGATGGCGCGAAGCATCGTTGCTAGGCAAGCCAACATTGAACTATCTAGTGATTTCCTTTTTTATTAAGTTATTCAAACAGCTAACTTTTCTCACATTTAAAAGATTTAAATAAATAACGGTTTTTAAAGCAGTCAAAGCGGAAATAACTAAATGAAATCATAATTGTAGAGATACAACCCAAAATCATAAGTCTACTAGTGTGTGCCAAGACCTGGTATCACAAGTGTATGGGCATTATAGTAGAATATATAAAAGAATACTAGTCTACTGTCTGAAATGAAATAGACAGAAAATATTATAAAAGGAAGACTTCGACTGCTGCAGTACGGCTCGGAAGGGCAGCTCACCATGTAGTCTTGAAGCGGGCTCAAATATGCGCGCCGGACTGGTAACCAGATGCACTCGCCTCAGATCCTGTACAATTAAGTACAGAAGTGTAGCATGAGTACATAAACAACATGTACCCAGTAAGTATCCAGTCTAACCTCGAAGAAGTAGTGACGAGGGGTCGACTTGACACTTACTAGGGCTAATAATGATATATCGATATTTTATACTAAGCATGGTATACATAAATAACATTGAAAATCAAAGAAAACAACTTATATCTCCAGGCAATAGAGCGGTATCAATTATGATTAGTTTCAAGATCTATCATGCGCAATCATGCCGAGGTCGTACGGCCCGATCCTACATAATATTTAAACTGTGCACTACCGAGGGTCGAATGGCGCGAACCATAGATGCATCTATTTACTACCAAGGCGTTCGGCCCGATCCACAAAGAGCAAATATTTTTAAGGAAAACATAAATTTCACATTTACAGTCAAGTGTTCCATTAATCTTCAAGTAAGTGAACTTAACTTTTTACACTTCTTTTATCAAATGTTGACATGACTTAAGTAATTAAAATAGCAATTAAGGGCGCAAACATTTCAAATAGAGCATGATACGGGTCCTAAACTACCCACACAATAGCATAATAGTAGCTACGTACGGACTCTCATCACCACGTACGTACGTAGCCCCCACAAATAGGTACACATATTCATTTAATCACCTATGGGGTTAATTCCCTCTTACAAGGTTATAAAAGAGACTTACCTCATCTCAAGACCCACTTCCCGATTCAAGAACGTGCTCAAACCTCCAAATATGGTGCCAAACGACTCGAAACTAGACAAACATTGTATAAATTAATCAATCTATGCTCAAAAATTCATATCTCCACTATTAAAGTGATTACCCAACCCAAAATGCAAGATTCCTAAAATTCACCCCTGGGCCCATGTGCCTGGATTCCGGAAATTTTTGAAAAAAGTTGTTACCCATACCCTAAGGAACATAAATATATGATTTTTACCAAGTTCTATAACCATTTTCGTGGTAAAATCTCATTTTTTATTAAACCCTGGATTTTTCATCTAAACATATGATTTCTACCAATTTTCATGTTAAAACCTACCCATAATCCATGTATTAAACTCACATTAAGTAGAAATTACTTACCTCACAAAGCTAGGTCGAAATCCCCTCCTTAAAAGCTCTCCAGTCGCCCAAGTGTGGAAGAAAATGTGATAAAAAAGGCCTAAGTCCGTATTAAATGAACCCCCACTGCCAGCGACTTTTGCACCTGCGGTGCATTGGCCGCATCTGCGTTACCACACCTGCGGCAAGACCTTCACAGGTGCGTCTTTTCCTCACTTGGCTAGGCTCCGCATCTGCGAACACAAAGAGCCGCATCTGCGAGCCCTTTCCGCTCCTGCGACCACAGTGCTCGCATATGCGGTCTCGTAGGTGCGTAAATTCCTCCGCACCTACGGTGCCTGGACTTCTTTCGAATTTCCGCTTCTACGGATCATGGCTCGCACCTGTGGCTGGCCAAGCGCAGGTGCGGTTATGACAGAACTAGAGCTTTAGCAGCTGCTCCCAACTTCTAACTTAGTCCGAGCCTCGACCGATCGACACTCTGGGCCCCCAGGGGCCCGGCCGAACATACCCACAAGTTTGAAATTATAAAACAAACTCGGTCGAACTCTCGGAATGCCCGAAACAACACTAAAACTAAGAATCACACCCCAAAACTAATTGATTCAAACTTACGAACTCCAAGTTCTTCTATTCGCTCATAATGCGCCGAGACGTACTTAGACTACTCGGATTGATACCAAATTTTGCGTACAAGTCTTAAATGACATTATAGAACTATTCCCAGTCTTGGATTTTTGTTTGGACCTCGATATCACCAAAAGCTGCTCCAAACCAAATTTAAAGAACTTCTAAAACCTTCAAGAACCAACTTTCACTATTAGGCGCCGAAACGCTCCCGGGTCATCCAAAACCCGATTCGAACATACACCCAAGTCCAAAATCATCATACGAACCTATTGGAACCGTCAAATCTTGATTCTGAGGTCGTTTCCTCAAAATGTTGACCGAAGTCAAACTTGGCCTTTTAAGTCAACCTTAAGGAACCAAGTGTTCCAATTTCAAATCGAACCCTTCCAAATCCCGAACTAACCATCCCCGCAAGTCATAAAACAGTAAAAGCATATACGGGAAGTCTTATTTAGGGGAACGGAGTTCTAGAAAGCAAAATGACCGATCGGGTCGTTACATTCTCTACCTCTTAAATAAATGTTCGTCCTCGAACAGGTTTAAATTCATACCTGAGGTGCTGAATAAGTATGGATATCTGCTCTGCATGTCCTCCTCAGACTCCCAGGTTGCCTCCTCACCTGGTTGGCCCCTCCACTGAACCTTTACCGCAGAAATCCTCTTGGATCTCAACTGGTGATCTTGTCTAGCAACAATGGCAACTGGTTCCTCCTCATAACCCATGCTCTCATCTAGCTGAATAGTTTTGAAGTCTAACACATGTGACAAGTCGGCGTGATACCTCTGGAGCATAGACACATGAAAAACCGGATTAACCCCTGATAGGCTGGGAGGTAAAGCAAGCTCATAAGCAACCTCCCCAACCAGCCTCAATACCTCAAATGGGCCTATTAACCTTGGGCTCAGCTTGTCCTTCTTCCCGAATCTCATAATGCCCTTCATCGGCGAGACTTTCAAGAGAAATTTCTCGCCTACCATAAATGATACATCACGCGCCTTCTGATCCGCGTAACTCTTCTGTCTGGACTGTGCTGTGCGAAGTCGTTCCTGAATCAACTCCACCTTTTCCAAGGCATCCTTCACCAATTCAGTACCATATAACTTAGCCTCGGCGGGCTCAAACCACTCGATGGGAGAACGATATCGCCGACCATATAAAGCCTCAAATGGAGCCATCTCGATGTTGGACTGATAACTGTTTTAGTAAGCAAACTCGGCAAAAGGCAAGAACTGATCCTACTGTCCCCCAAAGTCAATCACACATGCTCTGAGCATGTCCTCCAGGATCTGAACTGTTCGCTCTGACTGCCCGTCGATCTGTGGATGAAACGCAGTGTTGAGCTCTACACGGGTTCCCAACTCGCTCTGTACGGCTCTCCAGAAATGTGAAGTGAACTGAGGGATCTATCTGATATGATGGAAACAGGCACCCCGTGAAACCGAACTATCCCTCAAATATAAATCTGGGCCAGCCTCTCTGAAGTATAAGTAGTCACAACCGGAATGAAGTGTGCCGATTCGGTCAACCTGTCGACAATGACCCAAACTGCATCAAACTTCCGCAAGGTCCGCGGCAACCTAACTACGAAGTCCATAGTAATGCGCTCCCATTTCCACTCTGGTATAGTCATCTGCTGGAGTAGGCCACCTGACTCTGGTGCTCATACTTAACCTGTTGGCAATTTAGGCACCTAGCTACATACTCAACTATGTCTTTCTTCATCCGCCGCCACCAATAATGCTGTCTCAGGTCACGATACATCTTCATAGCACCTGGATGAATGGAATACCGAGAACTGTGCGCCTCCTCTAGAATCTTTCATCTCAAGCCATCGACATTAGGAACACATAGACGACCCTGGAGTCGCAGAACACCATCCTATCCAATAGAAACCTCCTTGGCACCACCCTGCAGTACCTTCTCTCTGAGAACTTCCAAGTGCGGATCATCAAACTGTCAGGCCTTGATCTGCTCCAATAGTGAAGACTGGGCAACAACACATGCAAGAACTCGACTGGGCTCTGAAATGTCCAACCTCACAAGTCTGTTAGCCAAGGACTGAATGTCCAAAGCTAGTGGCCTCTCCTCTGCTGAAATGAATGTCAAGCTACCCATACTCTCTGCCTTACTGCTTAAGGCATCCGCGACTACATTCTCCTTGCCCGGATGATAAAGAATAGTGATATCATAATCCTTCAGTAACTCAAGCAATCTATGCTGCTTCAAATTGAGATCCCTTTGCTTGACAAATACTGTAAGCTGCGATGATCGATGTAAACCACCTTAATACCCTCGCCTGATTTTGGTTCGAGTCTCCACTACCAGCTGATAAGAAGGCCCCATCTCAGCCTCTCGGGCCATATCAGCCCTAATGCCTGTCACACCTCCTTTTTTACCACCCCGATAGGGGGGATATAAGGGAGTTTTCCAACTAAAGTGACATAAATCGAAATGGCATTATTTTATTTAATTTATCAGAGTCGCCACTTGGAATAGTTATTTGGTTTCCCAAGTCACCGGTTTATTTTAAAATCCCAAATCGAGGAAATTTCGACTTTATTAAAAGTCTGCGAAACTAGAAATTCTAGATAAGGAATTCTGTTAATCCGGGAGAAGGTGTTAGGCATTCCCGGGTTCCGTGGTTCTAGCACGGTCGCTTAAACTATTAAAATTGGCCTATTATCTGATTTACTACATGTTTTAACCTATTGTGCATTTTAGCTTCTATGACCGCTTTTAATTATTTTTAGGAAGATTCAATGTTATCTAAAACACGTCGTAAACCACGCTACATGAAATGCACCCATGGTTCGCAACATGCTTTATTTAACATTGTCGAAGATTGAAGTTGGGTCACATGAAATGTACACCCAGGATTTAGTAATTAAAAAAAATCACAACTACGTCACGGGAGCCGTACCCGTAGCTATGGTGAATTATTTAACTAACGCGCCTAAAGCAACTATGAAGGTTCAATTTTAATAGCAACATTTGTGAGGGCCATGGATAATTTAATTAATGGCAAGCCTCAAACCTTTTCTACAAGTGTTAATTCTTGATCTAATTTTGTGAGGGCCATGAGTTAAGGGGTTTTGTTTGGCATGGCGCGCCTCAATTGATTTTTAAACAAGGTTTGTATTGCAGTAAACTAAGGATACTCATATTTTAACCCTAATTCGGAATTCACTAAGAATCATCTAATTAAGGACACACTTAACAGGGTGAAGGGCTAAGCTATTAAATTATTGCTGAAAATGGATTTGGGCCAGCAATGGCCCATTACCCACTTTCTTAAGGATAATCGGCCACTCTGAAACTGTATTGGGCTAGAGTGTAGCCCAGAAGTGAAAAGGCCCAAAGACTTTTGTATAGTCTGATTCAAACAGCCCATGGTGGATTTGTATTTAGGCGGGCCCAGTTGCTACATATTTTTCTAGCTGGGCCTATCCACCTCTACGTCCAAATTAACCAAATTCGCATACTCACAATAGTTATATTCAATTGCTGTTAAGTAAAAATCAGCATTCAAAGATCACACAACAATGCTAATTAAAAAAAATAATCGCAGAATTAGCAGGACATAATAGCATGTGTTTATACTGTAATTCTCAAAGAAAACTTCACAATTAAAATTACGCTACTAGGTTTAACGCGCAGGCCCATTTTCCTGGGCCCAGACTTGCTCAAGTGAGTCCCATATTGGGCCTTATGGCAAGTCTGGCCCAATTCGTGCCATGTTCAAGCCATCATGCAGTAATAATGTTTATTACAAAGAGGCCCAACTGCTATGAGCCTACACTAATAATTAAACAAAACTAAATTTAAAATCATTCCAACAGTCTATTTTTTACTACTGAATGTCCATGAATTTACAGCATACTCATAAATGTAACTAACATCTAAAAAATTTAACATGAACAAAACAACATTCCTCCTAACTTTAGGCTTTCCACTGCCACCAGATTCCTCGAAATAAACTTCAAACTTGCAAGAAATCAGCTATAGAGCTGTTTCTCATAAGTTAGCATTCCAACCTTGAGATTGCTTGACCTTGTGGTCACTCACATATAAAACAACAAAGATAAAAGTAGGTTTCAGCATTTTTTGAGATTCATTAACTAGTATGTTTTTAACCTAAATGGTAAACAATCAGAAAGAGAGAGAGGAGACCATTTCAGCAATTGATGTTCAAACAGTCACATCTACTTCATTCATACCAAAACAACCAAGTATCACATGGAAGCTCATTCATTATACATGTTTTTATTGCAAACTTACTGATGCTATATTACCTCAAAACAAACAGTACATGAGAGGAGGTGGAATTAATACCTTGTAGCACCGAAACAAGCAGTAAAAACAGAGCTGAATACTAATCAGAACTTTTGAAAAGAAGAAGCCAACAAAATCAAACAGCAACAGTGAGAATCAACCCCAGAAAAATACCAGAATCAACAAATCAAAAGGCCTCCAAAACCAGAATACCAGCCTAGAAGTCTAACCGGAAAAAAGCTGAAGTTTTCAGAGAACTTTTAAGGAATTTTTCTCTTTGTTCTTCAGAACTTTTAAGTGCAGAAAAATGCTAATGAATGTGTGTGCAACGCTAATGATTGCTGATGATTGTCTATGATTGTGTGTGTAAAATCAGAATGAGAGAACCTACATATATAGGCTGCCTAGGGAGGGTAATCTTTTTGGCATATTCCTTATCCTAGGGTAAAAATAGTACTGTCCTTTTATAGCCTTTGGTACAGCTGTCCTATATTTCAGCATCTTTTATAACAGCTAGGACAGCTGTACATTTTCTAGGAAGTTTCTGATTTTTAGCCTAAGTGGAAATCCATTTTTACCCTTTAAGTTACTGCTTATTTCAGTTCTATCCTAAAATTTTCAGGTTCAATTGAGTCCCTAAAGTTTCTATTGATTTACACACTAAGGCAAACAGAAACAAATGGGCTAATACCAGTAATTGAATCAAAAGCAAACAACAAGGCTGACCTAAGCAAATTAAAACATAAACCTAACCTCTAAAATGAACCAAGTTCATAAGAAAACTTCACAATGCTTTTCAGATTATCATTTTTTAATGAGCATAGGCAGACATGTTTAAACAAACGAACAAAACAAATTGAATAAAACTGAACCTGAACTAATTATGCATTAAAACAACTATTAAAAAAAATTAGACTAAGCATGCAATTTCAATATGCTAGAAGATGGTTCAACAAACAGAAAAGGAAATTAACAACTAACATCAGCAAAATGAAGCTATTTTAGGATTTAAACAACACGAGTCACTAATTGAAACTGGGTTAATTAACCCCCTAAGAAACTGATTTTTAAACAAGTTCAAAGATTGAAACGGGGACGGCTTCTAACAATGAAGAACAAACAGATTCTTATACGATGGAATTTTAAACATGCTGACTAAACTAATCACCAGATGCAAAGATAAATACACAACATAATTCTGAAAAGAAAACAAAAACAAACCTAAAACATGTGACTAAACATAAAGAAAGGAGATGAAGAGGGTTCTCAGAAAAGGAAAGGGAGAACAGGAAGGCAAAGAGTTTTACCTAAAAAGAAAAAATCAAAAAAAGGTCTTCAGGTAGCACTGGGTTGATACAGGGGTCCGAACCTCTCCGAAATGACCCAAAATTGATGCTAATCAGTTGTTCTTGCCAAGAACAATTGACTAGCATGCATTTCAGGCTAATTCGAGCCTTGAAACTGAGTAGGCTAGGATTTTCTAGGAATTGGTAGTGGTTTAGGGTTCATAGGGGTGTGAGGATTGTTGGGTATGATTTGGAGGAGTTAAAGTTTTTTCGTTTGAATCTTAGATTTGAAATTCGGGGCGCCTGAGAGTGATTCGAGGGGATTAGTTTGGGGATTTGTAAAGAGCAGACGAAGGGGAGTCTGGGGTGTTGATTTGGGGTCATTTGGAACAGTTAGGGTTTTGGCCGTGATTTTGATCCAAGATTCGAAAAACTCGGCAGTGATTCGAAGGAAAAAGATTGGAGATTTGGAATGAGGAGGTTGTGGGGGTTTCAGGGTGTAAATTTGGGGAAGATTGGTGGTGGTCCGCCGCCGTGAGGCGATTTCCGGCCGGCGGACCACGGCGAAATAGGGCGGAGCCGGCGAGGAGTTGATGGCGGCTAGGGTTTCATGTGTTTGAATGAAAGAGGATGAACTGAAGGGGGATTGGAAATTGGGGGGGGGGGTTCTTAATACGGACAGTCTTATATAAAATGATAGACCGGTTTCGGGCCGTTGGATTAACGAGATCCAACGGCTGTGATGAGACCAAGATAAAACAGGGTCGTTCGGGGTGTGAGGGGTTGGACCGGGTAGGCTGGTATTTTGGGCTTAGATTTTGGGTAACTTTGGGAACAGATTTGGGCAAGATTGAGTGTAAAATTAGCCCAATTTCAATTAACAAGACCCCTCTTTTTAATTAATCCCTTATTTCCTTTTCTTTTTTTTTTCCTTTTTCTCTTTTTTTAAAGGAATTAGAAATCCTAAATTAATCTAAGAATGTGAAGTTAAACTAATTACCTAATTACAAAAATTATAAAAATCACTTAATCCTAAATTAAAAGTGAAAAAAATCAATAACCTAAAAATTAAAAGGCAAAAAATGTAAACATGAGCTATTTTTTTGTGATTTTTAATTTTTATAAAACAAATTATTACTTATTAATCCTAAAAATTTAAAAATAAATCCTAAATGCAATGCATGGTATTTTTGGTATTCTCATGATTTAAATAAAAATTAAACATGCATAAAATGCAAACAATTAAATAAAATTCTGCAAAAATTCCTAAAAATGGCAAATAATTAAGAAAAAATTTATTTTCTTGGGATTTTATAGGAGTATTTCGTATAGGGCAAAAATCACATGCTCACAGCTGCCCCTCTTTGCTCGGAAACACGACGGGTTTTCGGGCAAAGACAAAATGAGCAACTATGAGAGATTTTTGCCCGTTTGAAACTCCATGAGAAGCATCTTTGAAAAAGCCTAACCGAACCTTGCTTCAGAGGTTGCCTACATATCCTTGGCTATAAAGGAATCAGGTCAGTGTAGTTTTGGAAGTTTTGGTAGCTAGGACTACCGGAAACATGTGGTTTTACTGCTGTTGCTACTGTTTCTGCTTGCTGAGCTCCTTATTACACCAAAATGAAAGATGAAAAGCTAAACTAGCTAAGCCTATCAACTACGAGTTACAAGATTCCTATCTATAAACCTTCTAAAGCTTGATCTTGATCTTGGCCGGTTCTTCCTGTAGACTCTGATTTGAATCTTGATGCTCGTTAGCGGCAACCGCTGGTTCATTCTTCTTCAGCTTTTCGGGCCAAGGCGGGATATGCGAAGCTTGTGACTTCAATCAAATTTTGAGTAGTCCGCATCTTTTGTCCGCTTCTACACTCTGAGTTCAACTTCTTTTCTTGTTTCTTCTTTTCTNGTTATTCCGAAAAAGAAAAGAAAAAGGTCCTCGGATTATGCCGGGGAGGTCCACGGGTTATGCCGGGAAAGTCATCGGGTTGTGCCGGAAAAGAAAAAGGTCCTCGGGTTATGCTAGGGAGGTCCACGGGTTTATGCCGAGAAAGTCATCGGGTTATGCCGGAAAAGAAAAAAAGGTCCTCGGGTTATGCCGGGGAGGTCCGCGGGTTATGCCGGGAAAGTCATCGGGTTATGCCGGAAAAAGAAAAAAAAAGGTCCTCGGGTTATGCCGGGGAGGTCCACGGGTTATGCCGGGAAAGTCATCGGGTTATGCCGGAAAAGAAAAAAGTCCTCGGGTTATGCCGGGGAGGTCCACGGGTTATGCCGGGAAAGTCATCGGGTTATGCCAGAAAAGTCATCGGTTCTCGGGTTATGCCGGGGAGGTCCACGGGTTATACCGGGGAAGGTCATCGGGTTTTGCTGGAAAAGAAAAAGGTCCTCGGGTTATGCAGGGGAGGTCCACGGGTTATGCCGGGGAAGGTCATCGGGTTATGCCGGAAAAGAAAAA
This sequence comes from Nicotiana attenuata, assembly GCF_001879085.1. Lineage (NCBI taxonomy): Eukaryota > Viridiplantae > Streptophyta > Magnoliopsida > Solanales > Solanaceae > Nicotiana > Nicotiana attenuata. The sequence goes on from NW_017670691.1 coordinate 137,435, forward strand.
GATCCTCGGGTTATGCCGGGGAGGTCCACGGGTTATGCCGGGGAAGGTCATCGGGTTATGCCGGAAAAGAAAAAGGTCCTCGGGTTATGCCGGGGAGGTCCACGGGTTATGCCAGGAATCAACTAGGGAGTGGAACCCTATATTGAAAGATTACCAGGTTATGCTAGCATCGACTAGGGAATGGGACCCTATGTTGGAAAAACGTAGCTAGAGATTGGAGGCCTTCTTCTTTCTTTTCATTTTACTTTTAGCACTTTATTCGGGAGGATGCATGAAGAGTTTGAAAGGGACTTCCCTTTTTGGGTTAACTTTCGCTGCAGGACCATTCTGGTCTCGGCGCACCTTGCTCTTATTGCACCTGCTTCTTGCGAGGTTGTTTTGGATTATACCTATTTTCCTGTTTCCAAATCAGAGCACAATTCTTCAGTTTGAAACGGTGGTTGGTTTTGTTGCCTTGAGTGTTTTGATCTCGGCCCAACTCTCTTGATGAAATCTTTTACTGCTCGCTGGCTTTCTGGAGACCGATCTCTCTTCTAAAACCAGGTATCTTGACTTTTCCAAAATTTCAAATGATGGTTAACCCGTGTGGGGCTTTGGCCTTTCTTATTTTGCCTTTGTGGGTGCTTGACTTTGGATTTTTGACACTGGATCATCCGCCATCATGGCCAGTCGAGATCGACTTGATGCACCTGCTGAGGCTGGGTGCCTTTACTTGAACTTGGCTTTTGCTAAGCAGAACCCTGTAAAACCAATCTTGCCATCTTTTCTTTGTATTAGTTTCGGAGGAGGATTGAACCGAAAGGGATTCAAAGAAAAGTAAAGAAAGGACAGGATAATGAATTTAAAGAGAAGTGTCCCTTTCGGGGGAGGAAAGAAGGACTTATCTGGAGTGCATGCAGACTTCAATAGACATGACATGCTTCTTGGACTGGATACCCGATCTGCGCAACTATCCGATCTCTCATAAACCCATTATGACTCGTGTTTTAAAACCGAGAAACCTTTCCAGGACTCTTTCAGTGCCAATGGTTGTAAGGAATTCCTTCTTCTCGATCAACGGCACCCTTTGCGGGTTTTCGCCAATTGAGCTCTCTCATTTCTCTTCTTACCGTCGCCTTATAATGCTCTTTGCGAGTTTTCACTAACAAGACTCTCTCATTTTCAGTTTCTCTACTCACCATCACCTTACAGTGCCCGTGTGGGTTTTCACCAATAAGACTATCTCATTGTATTTCTCTCATCTTGTTGCATCAGATCCAAGCAACCACATTCTCCATTTCTTGAACATTCTCACCGATTGATCAGAAGGACTTGAACAGGATTTGGGGTAAAAGGAATTTGGATTTAATTACAACTTTGGAACCATTCAGGCGGGATCATTGCCGAACCATCATAACATCTGCCCCAGCTTCACTTTTGGGGAAATTTGGATTTTTGTTTTGGTGTGACTGAACCCCAGAGAGAGGCTGCCTACGTATCCTTTCGGAATCAAGTCGAACGTAGTTCAGGGAACTTGTTTTTGATTTTTGATTTTTTTTACAAACGTTTTCGGGTTCCAAAGAGGGTAATCAAAGAAAGGTAACCGGATCAAAGGGTTAGCAAAGGGTAGAAGTGTTTGGGGTAGCGAGAATAAAGGCCTTCGTCATCCGAATCGGATAATATCGATGCTGCAGAAGTATTAAACGTAATACTTTTTGACTGCATCGGCATTTACAGCTATTTTCGGATCATTTCCTTCAATGTCTCCCAAGTACAACGCCCCTTTTGGCAACAACTTTCATATAATGTATGGACCTCTCCAGTTTGGAGCGAACTTTCCTTTTGCTTCTTGGTGGTGAGGGAGAATACGACTCAAAACGAGTTGCCCCATTTCAAAGTTCCTAGGCCGCACTTTCTTGTTGTAGGCACGGCCATTCTTTGTTGATACAACTGCCCGTGCAGACTGCGGCCATTCGCTTTTCATCAATCAGGGTTAACTGTTCCAGACGGATTTTGACCCATTCACTATCCTCAATCTCAGCTTCAACAATGATCCGGAGAGATGGAATATCAACTTCTGCAGGTATTACGGCTTCAGTGCCATAAACCAATAGATAGGGTGTTGCTCCAATCGATGTGCGCAGAGTTGTGCGATATCCCAGTAGTGCAAACGGCAACTTCTCATGCCATTGTCTAGAACTTTGGATCATATTTCTAATAATCTTCTTGATGTTCATGTTTGCTGCTTCAACGACACCATTAGCTTTGGGCCGATAAGGGGTAGAATTCCGATGCATGATCTTAAATTGTTCGCATATCTCCCTCATTAAATGACTATTCAAGTTCGCAGCATTGTCCGTAATGATAGTTGCAGGGATACCAAAACGGCAAATGATGTTGGAGTGCACGAAGTCTACCACTGCTTTCTTAGTGACACCTTTGAGAGTGACTGCTTCAACCTATTTTGTGAAGTAATCGATGGCAACCAATATGAATCTATCCCCATTTGAAGCTTTTGGCTCGATCAGCCCAATGACATCCATCCCCTAAGCGACGAACGGCCATGGTACTAACATAGGATGCAATTCTGAAGGTGGTGCATGAATCAGGTCACCGTGTACCTGACACTGATGACATTTTCGGACGAAGCTGAAGCAATTCTTTTCCATGGTGATCCAGTAATACCCTGCTCGGAGGATTTTCTTTGCAAGGACGTATCCATTCATATGAGGTCCGCATACTCCTGTGTGTACTTCATTCATGATTCTTCTGGCCTCTTGGGCATCCACACATCTCATAAGGCTCAAATCTGGAGTCCTTTTGTACAAAACTTCTCCGCTCAAGAAGAAACCACCGGCGAGCCTTCTAATGGTTCTCTTTTGGTCTCTACTGGCTTGATCGGGATATTCCTTTGTTTTTAGAAACATCTTGATATCATGGTACCAAGGCTGAACATTTGGCTCCACCTCAACCGTATTGCAATAGCCATGCCTTTCTCAGATTTGGATTTCCAACGGGTCAATGTGGACATTCCCTGGATATGGCAACATCGAGGCCAAGGTAGCGAGTGCATCAGCTAACTCATTGTGAAACCGAGGGACATACCTAAACTCGGCGGATTTGAACTATTTGCTCAGGTCTTCCACATGTTGCCTATATGGTATAAGCTTGACATCCCGAGTTTCCCATTCTCCCTGAGCCTATCGGATAATCAGATCTGAATCTCCGATGATTACCAATTCTTTCACATCTTGGTCAATTGCCATATTCATGCCCATAATGCAGGCTTCATACTCGGCAGTGTTGTTTGTGCAGAAAAACCGAAGACGGGCTGTGGCCGGATAATGCTGACCAGTGGGTGAAATCAAGATTGCCCCAATCCTGACACCTTTTGCGTTCACTGCTCCATCGAAGAACATTTTCCAAGCATTGGCGTCTTCTGGAATTACCTCAACTGAATTCACTTCCTCATCCGGAAAGTAAGTACTCAAAGGCCGATATTCATCATCAACAGGGTTTTCAGCTAGGTGATCAGCTAGAGCTTGAGCTTTCATTGCCGTGCGGGTGACGTAGACTATGTCGAATTCGGTGAGCAGGATTTGCCATTTTGCCAACCTCCCTGTCGGCATCGGCTTCTGGAATATGTACTTTAAAGGATCCAACCTGGTAATGAGGTAGGTGGTGTGGCCAACAAGTAATGCCTAAGCTTCTGAGTGACCCAAGTTAGGGCGCAGCAAGTCCTTTCCAACAGAGTGTATTTGGCTTCGTAACTAGTGAACTTCTTGCTCAAGTAGTAGATTGCCTGCTCTTTCTTCCCGGTCATATCATGTTGCCCGAGGACACAGCCGAAGGAATTCTCCAAGACTGTCAAATACAAAAACAAAGGCCTCCCAGGTTCGGGTGGGACCAAAACTGGCGGATTCTACAGATACTCTTTTATTTTGTCGAAGGCTTCTTGACACTCATCTATCCATTTGATTGCTGCGTCTTTCTTCAACAGCTTGAATATGGGCTCACATGTGGAAGTCAACTGGGCAATGAACCGGCTAATGTAATTCAACCTTCCCAACAAGCTCATAACCTCTTTCTTGGTTCTCGGAGGAGGTAAATCCCGATAGACTTTATCTTCGTTGGATCTAGCTTAATGCCCCTCCGACTGTCTATAAATCCCAAAAGTTTCCCAGACGGAACTCCAAATGCACATTTAGCTGGGTTTAGCTTCAAATCATACTTGCGCAAACGCTCAAAGAACTTTCTCAGGTCCCGAATATGGTCATCCTGTGTCTTGGACTTAATGATCACATCGTCCACATATACCTCGATCTCTTGGTGCATCATGTCATGAAAGATGGTAGTCATAGCTCTCATGTAGGTTGCCCCGGCGTTCTTCAAGCCAAAAGGCATGACCCTGTAACAATAGGTGCCCTAGGGTGTGGTGAAGGTTGTCTTTACCGCATCTTCTTCATCCATCAAGACCTGATGATATCCAGCATAACAATCCACAAAAGATTGTATCTCATGTTTGGCACAGTTGTCAACGAGGATGTGGATGTTTGGCAAAGGAAAGTTGTCCTTGGGACATGCTTTGTTCAGATCCTGATATTCAACACACACTCGGGTTTTCCCGTCTTTCTTTGGCACTGGGACCACATTAGCCAACCATGTGGTGTATCGAACCACTCGGATCACCCCCGCTTTTAACTGTTTGGTGACATCTTCTTTCATCTTGTCACTAATGTCAGTTTTGAATTGTCTCTATTTTTGCTGGACAGGGGGACAATCGGGGTAAGTTGGCAATTTGTGCACCACTAGATCAACACTTAATCCCGGCATATCATCGTAGGACCAAGCAAACACATCTTTGAATCCAAACAAAAGTTGGATCAGTGCATCCCTAGTTCTTTCATCTGTGTGAATGCTTATCATGGTTTCTTGGACCTCTTCTAAACTACCCAAATTAACTGGCTCGGTTTCATTTAGATTTGGCTTAGGCTTATTCTCAAATTGTTCCAATTCTTGGTTTATTTCCCTAAAAGCCTCATCTTTATCGTATTCGGGTTCTTGATTAATTATTTCACAATTAGACAGCGTGTTAGGATCTGGGCATGAAGTCCGCAAGCATGTTATCTAAGTCTGCATTATTAGAACTGAAAGAAGAAATAAGAAAAGTAACAAAAAGTAGAAAGAATAAAGAGAGGGATTCATGAACGATGAAATATTGATTTCATTTCATTGAATTTTGAAGATAGCAGGGTTTACATTGGAATTTTAAAGACAATAAACTAAAAGAAACATCCGAGTTACACCCTAGAATAACTCGTGGTGTAGAAAAGGTGGCAAGACTGGACTACCAGGATTCCCTCCTGACTGGGAACGGAGTAGCCTTCCAGTTTTGCAACTTGGCATTGGGCCCCATATACTGCACCTCAGCGGTGCTCGAGCCCTCTCCCGGCTGGACCATGTGGGTTTCATACAACATCTGCCTCATGGCTCCACATATCTCTTCAATTTCCTCGGTCGTGAAGGCCTCATCTTCCTCTTCTATGTACTTGGGCTTGACGAATGTTTTGAAAAGATGCGGGATTGGCTGAGGTAAGACCCAACCATTGTTCTTTCACTCACTTGCCCATGTTACGTCAGCTGGCGTGGCTTGAAAACCCACACCAAAGAACTTCTCGCTAGCAGCCAGAGTGATAGGTTCTGTGATGCCTTGCAATGATGTCCCGAGCCCCTTCCCGGGCTTATAACCATGCCTAATCATTTCATTAGCGACCATAATTGACACATTTGAGAGGAAGGGTTGAGGACACGGGCTCCCTTTTTCACATTGATCTGCGACCACAACCTCGAAAGCTTGATAGACTATATGTTCACTACCTTCCCTAGCTTCAAGACATGGGACTGACGGGTCCCTATAAATTGATTGCTCGTCCTCTCCGTGGACCACGATCTCCTGATCTTCATATTCAAATTTCACCATCTGGTGGAGAGTGGAAGGTACGGCCCCTGCCGCGTGAATCCAAGGCCTTCCCAAGAGGAAATTATAAGAAGTGTCCATGTCTAGGACCTGAAATGTCACCTCGAAATCCACATGACCGATAGTCAAAATCAAATCGATCTCGCCTATTGTGTCTCTCTTGATGCCATCAAAGGCATGCACACAAACATTGTTAGGCCTGATTCTCTCAGTCCCAATCTCCATTCTTTGCAAAGTTGAGAGAGGGCAGATATCAACTCCGGATCTGCCATCCAGCATGACTCTTTTCACATAGTACCCCTTACACTTAACTGTCAAATGAAGGGATTTGTTGTGGGCAGCCCCTTCCGGGGGCAAATCATTCTTGCTAAATGAAATCTGGTTGACTGCGAAGAATCTTTCCGCCATCCTTTCCAGTTGTTCAACAGTGGTTTCAATCGGAACATAAGCTTCATCGAGGGTTTTTATCAACACTTTCTGATGCTCAGTTGAGCTCACTAGTAGAGACAAGAGCGAAACCTGAGAGGGAGACTTCCGGAGTTGGTCAATTACCTCGTAGTCGACAGTTTTCATTTTTCGGAAGAACTCCTCGGCCTCTTCAGCACTAACGGGCTTCTTGAGTGGGAAACGCTTCTTTTTGGCTTTGTTCAAATCCTCCAAGTTGAGGTATTTCTCGGCTAGGTTAGTTTCATTTGCCTCCCCTATGACCTCTTTTCCCTTGTATGTCACTACCACTTTGTTGTAATTCCATGGGACGGCAGTGGGATCTGTCATGGGCTTCTATGGTGCGACCAATAACCACGGGCTCATTCAGCCTTGGTGAAATTATCGGCCCCCGTGCCACATAGGCCCCTTTCAACACATACATCTTAGGGCCCTTGTTCAGCTCGGAACATGTCTCTTTTGTGAGGGAATGCTCTTTAGGGGGTACTGCCACTGTTTTAGTTTCCACTGTCTTTTCTGCACTTTGATGGGTGGTTTTACTCTTATTCTCCCCATGTCTTGCTTTGCAGCAGCTTTTGGCTTCTTCTCGACATCAGCGATGGCAATGATGGCTTTCAAAGTGGGATCAAACTCCTTATCTTTGCAAATCATCCCAATAACCGGCCCATTGTTGTGAGCCGGTAATGGGTTATTGGTCACATTAGGAATTTCTTCATCCTTCAGCACTATCTGTTTTTGCTCTATGAGATTTTCAACCACCCTTTTTAGAGTCCAACAGTCTTCAGTGTCGTGCCCTTCCACCCTAGAATGATAAGTACATCGGGTACCGGGTCGGTAGGAAGGTGACTCTAGGTTTTGTCTGTTCGGGGGTACGGGTTGCAACAAACCCATTTGGACCAGTTTAGGGAAAAGGCTAGAGTATGATTCACCAATAGGCGTGAAGTTTGTTCTTCTGGGTGGTTCTCGAGCACGGGCATTGTAGGGGAAATTATTCTGTGGAGGTCGGGGATTATACTAAGCTTGGTGAGGAGGGTTATTTCTAAGAAGTGGTGCTCTGTTTTGGTTAAACTGTTGTTGTGGCCGAGCATATGGTTGGGCAGTCATCACCGCGTAAGGCTGGGGGGCCATAGAATAAGCCACATCCTAGTGGGGATAATAATATTATGGTGCGCTTGGAGGGAAGTAACCTCTGGGTGGACGGGGGTTTCTCAGACCTGAAGCCGTCATCGCCACTTCTTCCTTCTTCTTTCTGTTTGCTACACCTCCGAAGCCGCTTTGAATTGCTTGGGACGTAGCTCTTATGGCAGATTGGCTCAATATGCGCCCTATTTTCAGACCATTCTCGACCATCTCACCAATCTTGATGGCCTCAGCAAACGGTTTCCTCATTGCAGACATCACATTCTGAAAGTAGTCAGCCTCTTGGGCTTGTAGAAAAACACTAACCATTTCTGTTTCATCCATTGGGGACTTAGTCCTGGACGCTTGTTCGCGCCATTTAACAGCATATTCTCGGAAACTTTCTGATGACTTATTTTTGAGATTTGACAGAGAATTCCTGTCGGGAGATATGTCTATGTTATACTGAAATTTCCTGACAAAATCTCGGGCCAAATCATCGCAAATGTGCCAACGAGATATATCCTGATCCATGTACCACTCGGATGCGATGCCCACTAGACTCTCTCCAAAATAAGCCATGAGAAGCTCCTCTTTTCCACCTGCCCCTCTTAGTTGATTGCAGTACCTCTTGAGGTGGGCTATGGGGTCCCCATGCCCGTACTTCTCGAACTTGGGAGTTTTAAAACCTAGAGGTAGGTGAACATGTGGGAACATACACAAATCAGCGTAGGATACGCTTTTCTGACCACTTAAGCCTTGTATATTCTTGAGGCTCTGTTCCATACTCCTCATCTTCCGAGTTATTTCTTCTTACTCGGGGTTCTTTGTAGTTTTCTCCTGTCCCGCGGTAAACTCATACCGGGGTTGTTGAGAGTAGGAATTGGCAGTGAAATGGGCAGTTTCTGGTGGAAAGGATGGTACTTGAAAAGTAAAAGATGATGGATCAAAGTTTGGCCTGGGCAAACTGGGTTGTGCCGTGGCCGAGGAAGGTGGCGCAGTGAATATGTTGGAGGCCACCCCGAAATTAACGCCTGGGGGTGAACCTCAGAAGGCGTTCCGGTAAAGTAGGCTGAGATGGCAGGATATCCGAGCGGAGTGTTTGGGTAATTTATTGGGACGTTGGAAGTTCCACTTGCCCTGGGAAGTAGCTCGGGGAAACCAGGTATTGCACTGGTGGCTCTCTGCCATTGGACCAGGCGTCCCACATTTCCAATATGCGGAGACGCAGTACCCTATTTTCCTCAGCAGCCGCTGACTCTGATGTTGGGATGGCCGAGATCGGGCTATCCTCTAGGATAGGAACCGTTGGCAGATGACTCTCTGACGACATTTCAACACTTCCCTTTGATCTTGTAAAGTAAGGATGTGAATCCAGATTACCACAAAACCAACCACCTTAATATAGAACCAACTCAATAGCAAACACAACAACCTGGTTAGTTTGAGACAATTAAAACATAGGGAATCGCACATTGGGGTGTGATGCACCTATACAGTTAAATGTGTTTCTATATGTTTTGCAACGGTTGCGTGTTTCATCCTGGCTTTTGCTTATCTCCCCAATCTCTCCTTTCTCTTGGCGCTTTTCACCTTTTGCTCTCTTTTGTATTTTGTCTATGTTTTTCCCTCTCATTCTTATTTTTTCTCTCTTTTCTTGCTTTTGTCTCTTTTCTTTTTATTCGAATTATTTAAAATCATGACCGGATCCGATTAGGATTGCCTACGTATCATGACGCCACGTGAATCAGATCATCACGTAGTTCAAGGAATAAATGCAAAAAATAAAGAAATGATTTTTTGGGGTTTTCCAAATTTTCATTAATAAAAACTTCTACTTTTCTCTGTTACAAAAGACTCCATCATACTTTTCTAGGAATTTAAAACTAAAAACAGACTCGAAACAGACATTAAAACTAGAAACTAAACTGCCGACTCAAAAATGAAAATCAAGAGTACATAAGTGTTTCTAAAGTTGATCCAGGGGCCCGCGGGACATCCGTCGGTCTTGCTACGGGCCTATGTGCAAGGTCTCCTTGAAGATGATCCAGGTCATTCATTATTTGTCGAACAAAGGTCATCACTGCGGAGAAAAAGGTAGTTTGGTTCATGTCTTCACATTCATGTCACTTCGTGACGATGTAGTCAGCAATTGCTCTAACCCTTTCCCTGATGATACCCTTTTCTTGGAGCAAACACCCGATTTGCTGAGACCTAGCTTCTAGACTTGGGCGTCATGATGGTTTTGACCCTACAGCAGTTGCATATCTTCCTCTAGCTGGGACATGAATGCATAACAATGTTTCCTTTCCGCCTTAAAGTTCTTAGCTTGTTTGGCCATCTCATTCTCGAGGGTAGTTAGCCTTTTCTTCAAGTTTGTGACTGTTCCCTCATATTTCCTTTTCAATTGCCGTACAAACTCTGCCCGTCCCTCTGCGGTCTTTATCAACTGTGCCCGGGCTCTTGCCAGATTATCCTCGGATTTTTCCAAGTCTTCCTTGTACTCAGATATTTTCCTTCTAAGATCATTTATGAGTCTTTCATCCGTTCGGCTCCTTTCCTGATTCTCAGCAGATATCTTCATTTTTTGGATCTGGGCTCGAAGGGCTTTGTTTTCTTGAGCCAATTTCTTCTTTTCCCCTTCATCAGCAGCAACCTGTACACTATTGTCAAATTTAAGATCTCGGATCTGCCCCTCCAATTTGCTTATTGTGGCTCGGTAGCTTGTCTCTTTTGCCAACCAATCCCATTGCTCCCGTGACCCATTAGTNATTCTAAGCTCGAATTCTTGAACCCTGAACCGAAGTTCTGGGTTTGGATCCCCAGCAGAGTCGCCAGAGCTGTCACACCTCCTTTTTTACCACCCGAGAGCGGATATAATGGAGTTTTTCCGATTAAAGTGACATTATCGAAATGGGATTATTCCATTTAATTTTTAGAGTCGCCACTTGGGATATTTTATTTGGTGTCCCAAGTCACCAGTTTATTTTAAAATCCCAAATCGAGGAAAATCAACTTTATTAAAAAGTCTACGAAACCAGAAATTCTAAGTAAGGAATTCTTTTAACTCGGGAGAAGGTGTTAGGCATTCCCGGGTTCCGTGGTTCTAGCACGGTCGCTTGAACTGTTAATAATTAGCCTATGATCCGGTTTACTACATGTTTAACCTATTGTGCATTTTTTAGCTTTTTATAACCGCTTTTTTTTTTTGGGAATCAATTTGGAACAAGTTACGATTGTCGTACACTTGTTTGTTTGATACACATTGCGAATCGTGTCACGGGAACCGTGCCTATGATCTACAACATGTTTAATTTATTTAAGGTTATTAGAAGTTGTGGCCTGATCACATAAATGTACCCCCGGATTTAGAAATTAGATATCACAGCTACGACACGGGAACCGTACCCATAGCCGTGATAATTTTATTATAAACGCGCCTAAAGCAAACTACAAAAGTTCAAGGGATTTTCTACTCGAGTTAAAGTAATTAATATGAGGGCCATAGATTATGGATTTTGTTTGCTTATGACGCACCTCAATTTATTTTAAAGGATTATATTCAATTAAAGTAATCTAAGGACTAATTAGAACTTAATAAAAAGCTATTAATTATATAAATGTTTGGGGATATATGTATCGGATCTTTAATCATTTTTGACAAGGAAATTGGGTCAGCAGCAGTCCATTAATTATTTGGCCAGGAACCAATCAACATTTGAAGCTGTATTGGGCTCAAAATTTAGCCCAGTCCGATTTTATCTATAGCTGGCCCACATTGGGCTTATATTAGGCGGGCCCAGTTGCGACTATTTACTGGCTGGGCCTATCTACCTTAACGTTTAGGCCAGACTTGCATAATACATGTTTGCAAAAGTTGTAGACCAATTCACTTTTAAGTAGGGAAATCAAAACCAAAAATATCAAATACAACTTCAAGTTTGAAGATTAATTACACTACTATGGTTTGCAAAAAACATTAAAGACATGTATTTCTACTGGAATTCACAAGGGAAGCATTTACAACTGGGCCGAGCTATTGGGTTCAATGCCCAGGCACAATGGCCTAGGCCCAGACTTGTCGAGATTTGTTTTTCCACCTGGGCTTATTCGCAAGTCTGACCCAAATCATAGCTAAAAGAGATGATTACTTTTCTAAATAGTTCAATGAATTTCCAACCAATAAACATAATATTCACATTTTTTAACCACTAAATGCTAAAGTTAAATGAGTACTGCACAATCAAGATTTCCACTAGAACTGCAGATTCAAATAGATATAGCCTATATGCCCATTTCGATTTCCAATTCAGCTAGCAGGAACTGAGCACTATAGAAATGCTAAAAATTACAATAGTTGCTCATAAAGCGGTAAGAACATATAATCATTTTACACATTATAGTAATGCTGAAACACTTCAATCAAATATACTCAAGCATCAATCATTGCCGATTTTTTTACCATATCCAACACTTATGGAAAGCTCACGCACTAACAATCAGTAAATTAAAACATTAGACAGAATCACTTGGAGGTAAAAAAAAACTGAAAGTAAACATTTTAAAAAAAAACTAAACTACTTAGCCTAAACCCAGCATATGCAAGAGGTGTCATTCAAATCCGATCAACACTGAATATCCTAGCTACTTCATGAATTCTCACTACAAGACTACACATAAACTAATAAGAAAACCAAGAAGAGCAGTATTCACATGACTTAAAGGTAAACATTGAAAAAAAAAGAAACTAAATATGTAAATATTACTCCATAGCTCCATAGCAGCAAGGTGCTCTTCAAAACAAGCTTTTATTCATGATTCAAAGCTCAGGACATACCTGGTTACAAATAATAAGAACAGGGTTGTGAATCTTTACGGAAAAAAACAGCAAGAACAGAGCAGAAAACCAATGAAACCAAGCAACCAAACCCAGCAATATCACAGCATTCAAACTCAAGCCATCTTGCAACTCAAGAATCCAGAAATTTTAGAGGAAAATTTAAGTCGAAATCAGCAAGGAAATTGATCAGCTAGCAATGAAACAGTAGCTGAACTTTTAGCGCCCCTTTTAGGTTTCTGAAAATTTGATGTATTTCTCAGAATTTTTGTGCAGAGAATGATGCTAATGATTGAATGTGTGTCCTTTTCAGAATAAAATAGCCTACATATATAGGTTGCCCAGGGAGGGTATATTTTGGGAATATTCTTTATCCTAGAGTCTGAAAATAGTACACTACAGCTGTCCTCCTTATCTTATTTCAGCATCTTTTGTAATAGCTAGGACAACTGTACCATTTCTAGAAACTTCTGATTTTTAGCCTAAGTGAAAGTCCATTTTTACCCTTCGAATTACTGCCTATTTCAATTCTATCCTAAACTCTTTTAGTTCAATTAGGTCCCTAAGGTTTCTACTGATTTTCAAAACATGTCAAACACAATCAAAACTAATCAAAAGATGCAAAAGATGTTATCAGAAATGAAAGTAAGAAAGCTGATGCAATTTAAACTGAAATCAACCTAATTGATAAACGAAGAACTGCTTATCTAATTAACCCTATACAACGACTGATTTTAACAACTAACACATCCAAACAGTAAATAACAATAACTAAAATAAAGATGCAAAGGAACCCTAGAAATTAACCTAATTAATTTGCAATTTAAATAGATCAACCAAGGCTAAGGTTTCCTAATGACTAAGCAGAAATTTATCAAAATAGATTGAATTCCTAAAACCATTCTGATCAATGCACATCCAACAAACGGATACAAAGAGGAAACAGAACACAAAAGAGAAAACAAAAACAGTCAAACTTTACCCAAACCCAAAAAATTAACTTGACTGTCCTAACTTTAGGCAATTGAATTCNAAAAATGGAGTTGGACCCGGTGAGGGTTGCCTACGTATCCCACATCCGGTGAGAATCAAACTTTCGTAGTTCGGGCAGATTTGACATAATAAAAACAATACCAAATATTTCTTTTTTTTTGAAACAATTTTCCTTTTCTCTTTTTTTTCTTTTCAAAATTTCGGCAGAGTTTCGGTACTTTTTGGACACCGAATTTTCAAAGACGGGTAATTATCTCTCTCATACCTCAATTTGATTTTTCCAAATTTTCTCCATTATTCTAGAAGCCGGTCAACATGCAATCCGAAGCAAATAAATGCACAAGTAGCAAGTAGAATGCATCAGGATGGTCTTTTGATTTCGGGTACACCTGTCCTAAACGGACCCAACCCCTGTGTTGAGTCCCCTAAGTCAAATGCACGTGATGCAAACAAGCGTTCCTACTAGGGATCCGGCATGAGCCTTTGTTATACTAGGTTTAAAACCTGGGTGTATTGTTCTAGACCTGGCTTACCCGAGCGGACAGCTCGAGCCGAGGGAGGGGCAGCGTACCGGGAATACAGAAGCTTTACCAGCTTTGCAACTTGTCCGAACCTCATTCTAAAATTGGGATATGACTCTAACGGAAAGGAAGTTACACGAAGTGCACACTTCCCAGATGATTTAGAAGACTCAGAGAGAAGAGGGTTTCGTAACAGTTTTATATACAATTCAAGCAATATCAAAGCGGTAAAAGCAGCATTTAGCACATTAGGTTCAAACATGTAAAATCAGATAATAAATAAATCCAACTATAACAGTTATTCTAAGCTCGAATCCTTAAACCCTGAACAAAAGTTCTGGGTTATGGATCCCCGGCAGAGTCGCCAGAGCTGTCATACCTCCTTTTTACCGCCCCGATTAGGGGGATATAAGGGTGTTTTTCCAATTAAAGTGACATAAATCGAAATGGGATTATTTTATTTAATTTATCAGAGTCGCCACTTAGAATAGTTATTTGGTGTCCCAAGTCACCGGTTTATTTTAAAATTCCAAATCGAGGAAATTTCAACTTTATTAAAAGTCTGCGAGACCAGAAATTCTAGATAAGGAATTCTGTTAACCCGGGAGAAGGTGTTAGGCATTCCGGGTTCCGTGGTTCTAGCACGGTCGCTTAAACTATTAAAATTGGCCTATTATCTGATTTACTACATGTTTTAGCCTATTGTGCATTTTAGCTTCTATGACAGCTTTTAATTATTTTTAGGAAGATTCAATTCTATCTAAAATACGTCGTAAACCATGCTACATGAAATGCACCCGTGGTTCACAACATGCTTTACTTAACATTGTCGAATATTGAAATTGGATCACAAGAAATGTACACCCAGGATTTAGTAATTAATAAAAATCACAACTACGTCACGGGAACCATACCCGTAGCAATGATGAATTATTTAACTAACGCGCCTAAAGCAACTACGAAGGTTCAATTTTAATAGAAACATTTGTGAGGGCCATGGATAATTTAATTAATGGCACGCCTCATACCTTTTCTACAAGTGTTAATTCTTGATCTAATTTTGTGAGGGCCATGAGTTAAGGGGTTTTGTTTGGCATGGTGCGCCTCAATTGATTTTTAAACAAGGTTTGTATTTCACTAAAACTAAGGATACTCATATTCTAACCCTAATTCGGAATTAACTAAGAATCATTTAATCAAGGACATGCTTAAGAGGGTGAAGGGCTAAGCTATTAAATTATTGCTGAAAATGGATTTGGGCCAGCAATGGCCCATTACCCACTTTCTTAAGGATAATCGGCCACTCTGAAACTGTATTGGGCTAGAGTGTAGCCCAGAAGTGAAGAGGCCCAAAGACTCTTGTTGAGTCTGATTCAAATAGCCCATAGTGGATTTGTATTTAGGCGGGCCCAGTTGCTACATGTTTTTCTAGCTGGGCCTATCCACCTCTACGTCCAAATTAACCAAATTCGCATATTCACAATAGTTATATTCAATTGTTGTTAAGTAAAAATCAGCATTCAAAGATCACACAACAATGCTAATTAAAAAAAAAATAATCGCAGAATTAGCAGGACATAATAGCATGTGTTTATACTGTAATTCTCAAAGAAAACTTCACAATTAAAAGTACGCTACTAGGTTTAACGCCCAGGCCCATTTGCCTGGGCCCAGAATTGCTCAAGTGAGTCCCATATTGGGCCTTATGGCAAGTCTGGCCCAATTCGTGCCATGTTCAAGCCATCATGCAGTAATAATGTTTATTACAAAGAGGCCCGACTGCTATGAGCCTATACAAATAATTAAACAAAACAAATTTAAAATCATTCCAACAGTCTATTTTTTACTACTGAATGTCCATGAATTTACAGCATACTCATAAGTGTAACTAACATCTAAAAAATTTAACATGAACAAAACAACATTCCTCCTAACTTCAGGCTTTCCACTGCCACCAAATTCCTCGAAACAAACTTCAAACTTGAAAGAAATCAGCTATAGAGCTGTTTCTCACAAGTCAGCATTCCAACCTTGAGATTGCTTGACCTTGTAGTCACTCACATACAAAACAACAAAGATAAAAGCAGGTTTCAGCATTTTTTGAGATTCATTAACTAGTATGTTTTTAACCTAAATGGTAAACAATCAGAAAGAGAGAGAGGAGACCATTTCAGCAATTGAATATTCATGTTCAAACTGTCACATCTACTTCATTCATACCAAAAAAGCCAAGTATCACATGGAAGCTCATTCATTATACATGTTTTTATTGCAAACTTACTGATGCTATATTACCTCAAAACAAACAGTACATGAGAGGAGGTGGAATTAATACCTTGTAGCAGCAAGAAACAAGCAGTAAAAACAGAGCTGAATACTAATCAGAACTTTTGAAAAGAAGCAGCCAACAAAACCAAACAGCAACAGTGAGAATCAACCCCAGAAAAATACCCAGAATCAACAACTCAGAAGGCCTCCAAAACCAGAATACCAGCCTAGAAGTCTAACCGAAAAAAAGCTGAAGTTTTCAGAGAACTTTTAAGGAATTTTTCTCTTTGTTCTTTAGAACTTTTAAGTGCAGAAAAATGCTATTGAATGTGTGTGCAATGCAAATGATTGCTAATGATTGTCTATGATTGTGTGTGTAAAATAAGAATGAGAGAACCTACATATATAGGTTGCCTAGGGAGGGTATCTTTTTGGGCATATTCCTTATCCTAGGGTAAAAATAGTACTGTCCTTTTACAGCCCTTGGTACAGCTGTCCTATATTTCAGCATCTTTTATAACAACTAGACAGTTGTACATTTTCTAGGAAGTTTCTGATTTTTAGCCTAAGTGGAAATCCATTTTTACCTTTAAGTTACTGCTTATTTCAGTTCTATCCTAAACTTTTCAGGTTCAATTGAGTCCCTAAAGTTTCTATTGATTTACACATTAAGGCAAACAGAAACAAACAGGCTAATATCAGTAATTGAATCAAAAGCAAACAACAAGGCTGACCTAAGCAAATTAAAACATAAACCTAAACTCTAAAATGAACCAAGTTCATAAGAAAACTTCACAATGCTTTTCAGATTATCTATTTTTAATCAGCATAGGCAGACAAGTTTAAACAAACGAACAAAACAAATTGAATAAAACTGAACCTAAACTAATTATGCATTAAAACAATTATTAAAAAAAATTAGACTAAGCATGCAATTTCAGTATACTAGAAGATGGTTCAACAAACAGAAAAGGAAATTAACAACTAACAATAGCAAAATGAAGCTATTTCAAGATTTAAACTACACAAGTCACTAATTGAAACTGGTTAATTAAACCCCCGAAGAAACTGATTTTTAAACAAGTTCAAAGATTGAAACGGGGACGGCTTCTAACAATGAAGAACAAACAGATTCTTATACGATGGAATTTTAAACATTCTGACTAAACTAATCACCAGATGCAAGGATAAATACACAACATAATTCTGAACAGAAAACAAAAACAAACCTAAAACATGTGACAAAACATAAAGAAAGGAGATGAAGAGGATTCTCAGAAAAGGAAAGGGAGAACAGGAAGGCAAATAGATTTACCTAAAAAGAAAAAAATCAAAAAAGGGTCTTCAGGTAGCACTGGATTGATACAGGGGTCCGAACCTCTCCGAAATGACCCAAAATTGATGCTAATCAGTTGCTCTTGCCAAGAACAATTGACTAGCATGCATTTCAGGCTAATTTGAGCCTTGAAACTGAGTAGGCTAGGGTTTTTTGGGAATTGGTAGTGGTTTAGGGTTCATAGGGGTGTGAGGATTGTGGGGTATGATTTTGGGGTGATTTGGAGGAGTTAGGGTTTTTTGGTTTGAATCTTAGATTTGAAATTCGGGGCGTCTGAGAGTGATTCGAGGGGATTAGTTTGGGGATTTGTAAAGAGGAGATGAAGGGGAGTCTGGGTTGTTGATTTGGGGTCATTTGGAACAGTTAGGGTTTTGGCCGTGATTTCGATCCAAGATTCGAACAACTCGGCATTGATTCGAAGGAAAAGGATTGGAGATTTGGAATTAGGAGGTTATGGGGGTTTCAGGATGTAATTTTGGGGAAGATTGGTGGTGGTCCTCCGCCGTGAGGCGATTTCCGGCCGGCGGACCACGGCGGAATAGGGCGGAGCCGGCGAGGAGTTGATGGCGGCTAAGGTTTCATGTGTTTGAATGAAAGAGGATGAACTGAGGGGGGATAGGAATTGGGGGGGTCTTAATTCGGATAGTCTTATACAAAATGATAGACCAGTTTCGGGTCGTTGGATTAACGAGATCCAACGGCTGTGATGAGACCAAGATAAAACGGGGTCGTTTGGGGTGTGAGGGGTTGGACCGGGTAGGCTGGTGTTTTGGGCATGGATTTTGGGTAACTTTGGGAACTGATTTGGGCTAGAATGAGTGTAAAATTAGCCCAATATCAATTAACAAGACCCCTCTTTTTAATTAATCCCTTATTTTCTTTTCTTTTTCTTCTTCCTTTTTCTCTCTTTTTTTTAAAAGGAATTAGAAATCCTTATTTAAAAACCTAAATTCATCTAAGAATGTGAAGTTAAACTAATTACCTAATTACAAAAATTATAAAAATTACTTAATCCTAAATTAAAAGTGAAAAAATCAATAACCTAAAAATTAAAAGGCAAAAAATGTAAAAATGAGCTATTTTTTTGTGATTTTTAATTTTTATAAAACAAATAATTACTGACTAATCCTTAAAAATAAAAATAAAGCCTAAATGCAATGCATGGTATTTTTGGTATTTTCATGATTTAAATAAAAATTAAACATGCATAAAATGCAAACAATTAAATAAAATTATACAAAAATTCCTAAAAATGGCAAATAATTAAGAAAAAATCTATTTTCTTGGGATTTTATAGGAGTATTTCGTATAGGGAAAAAATCACATGCTCACAATACCGGAGTGCAACCCCGCAATAAATTTCCGCACTCTCTCTGCGTCAGTAGGAAGTATCATAAATGCATGGCGAGACAACTCAGAAAATCTCGCCGCATAATCGGTCATTGACATCTGACCCTGCTCGAGATGGCCAAACAGATACCGCAATTCTTCCCTCTCGGAGGGTGGAATATACCTATCCAAGAAAACCTGCATTAACTGGCCCCACATCATGGGAGGAGAACCCACTGGCCTGCCGAGAAGATAAGACTGCCACCACGTACGAGCCCTGCCCTCCAACTTGAAAGTAGTGAAATCCACCCCATGCGACTCTAATATCCTCATGTTGTGCAGTCTGTCCCTGCACCTATCAATGAAGTCATGGGGATCCTCATGTCGCTCACCTCTGAAGACAGGAAGGTGTAGCCTAGTCCATCTGTCCAAAAGCTTCTGCGGCTCACTGGCCGCAGCTAGTCTAGGCTCAAGTACAGCCGCTACAACAGGCTAGGCTCTGCCCATGGTTAGTGTACCCGGAGTCTGACATACTGCAGCTGCATGCCCAGGAGCTTGAGCAGTAGGGGTCTGTGCTCCCCCTCCCACCTGAGATGTGGCTGAGTCTGCTGGAAATAAACTAGCTTGGGTCATAGAATCCATGAAACGCATCATACGGCCCATGACCTCCTGAAAACCCGGTGCTGACATGAAATCTACTGGGGCTGGCTCTGCGACAGGCACCTCGCCTTGGTCATCAATGATGGGATCCTCCACTGGATCAGCTAGTGGTGCTACTGGGGAAGCTCCGGGATGCCCTCGTCCCCTACCTCGGGCTAGTGCCCTCCCCCGGCCTCTGCCTCGGCCTCTAGCAATGGGGGGAGCAGCTCCTTCCGGGCTTGCAACTTCTGGCGTACGCGTCCTCACCATCTGTGAGAGAATGAGAGAAAGGAATTCAGTATACCATCAACTGCACGGTAGGAGATGAATAAAGAGTAGTTTCCTAACACCCCACAGCCTCACGAAGATAAGTACAGACGTCTCTGCACCGATCCGCAAGACTCTACTAGTCCTAGACATAACTTGTGAGACCTACGTGAACCTAGTGCTCTGATACCATATTGTCATGACCCGATTCTAGTTTAGGCCGTGATGACGCCCAACACCGTTGCTAGGCAAGCCAACAGTGAACTATCTAGTGATTTCCATTTTTATTAAGTTATTCAAACAGCTAACTTTTCTCATATTTAAAGGATTGAAATAAATAACGGATTTTAAAGCAGTCAAAGCGGAATAACTAAATGAAATCATAACAGTAGAGATAAAACCTAAAATCATAAGTCTACTAGTGTGTGCCAAGACCTGGTGGCAAAAGTGTATGGTCATTCTAGTAAAATATACAAAAGAATACTAGTCTACTGTCTGAAATGAAATAGACAGAAAATACAACAAAAGGAAGACTCCGGCTGCTGCAGTACGGCTAGCAAGGGCAGCTCACCGTATAGTCTCGAACCGGTCTCAAATATGCGCGCCGGACTGGTAACCAGATGCACTCGCCTCAGATCCTGTACAATTAAGTACAAGTGTAGCATGAGTACATAAACAACATGTACCCAGTAAGCATCCAATCTAACCTCGAAGAAGTAGTAAAGAGGGTCGACTTGACACTTACTAGGACTAATAATGACATATCGAAGTTATATACTAAGCATGGTATACATATATAACATTGAAACTCAAAAAAAAAACAACTTATATCTCCAGGCAATAAAGTAGTATCAATTATGGTTAGTTTCAAAGATCTATCATGTGCAATTATGCCGAGGTCGTACAGCCCGATCCAACATAATATTAAAATTTTGAACTGCCGAGGGTCGAACGACGCGAATCATAGATGCATCTATTTACTACCGAGGCATTCGGCTCGATCCACAAATAGCAAATATTTTGAAGGAAAACACAAATTTCACATTTACAGTCAAGTGTTTCATTAATCTTCAAGTTAGTGAACTTAAACTTTTACTCTTCTTTTATCAAATTCCGACATGACTTAAGTAATTAAATTAGCAAAGTAAGGGCGCAAACATTTCAAATAGAGCATGATACGGGTCCTAAACTACCCGGACAGTAGCATAATAGTAGCTACGTAGAGACTCTCGCCACCTCCTACATACGTAGCCTCCACAAATAGGTACACACATTTATTTAATTCACCTATGGGGTTAATTCCCTCTTACAAGGTTAGAAAGGAGACTTACCCCATCTCAAAGCCCACTTCCCGATTCAAGAATGTGCTCAAACCTCCAAATTTGGTGCCAAACGACTCGAAACTAGCCAAACATTGTATAACTTAATCAATCTATGCTCAAAAGTTCTTATCCCCACTATTAAAGTGATTACCCAACCCAAAATGCAAGATTCCTAAAATTCACCCCCGGGCCCACGTACCTGGATTTCGAAAATTTTCGAAGTTGTTACCCATACTCTAAGGAACATAAATATATGATTTTTACTAAGTTCCATAACCATTTTCGTGGTAAAATCCCATTTTTATTAAACCCTAGGTTTTTGTCACGACCCGAATTTTTCACCCTCGGGAGTCGTGATGGCGCCTACTTGTGAAAGCTAGGCAAGCCAATTATTCCAGTTATTTAACCCTTTATATTTTTAATCCCTTAACAATTGTGAATAAACATTATATATACAGCGGAAATAATAAAGCGGAAGAATGTAATGTAATAATTTAATAATAATACCGATACTAATCCATAAACATAAGCTACCCAGAATTGGTGTCACAATCTCACAGACTGTCTAAGAATACTACAAATAGGGGTCCGAAAAATAAATACAACGTTGTCTCTGAAGTACATAAAAGAAACAGTATGGAAAGATAGAAGGAGACGCCAAGGCCCGTGGATGCCTGCAGGACTACCACGGGTCTCCGCCACTAGACTGAAGGCAGCAACCTCACTGTGGTCCAAAAGCTACAGCACCGGAATCTGCACACAGTGCAGAGTGTAGTATCAGCACAACCGACCCCATATGTTGGTAAGTGTCTAGCCAAACCTCAGCGAAGTAGTGACGAGGCTAGGACAAGACTACCAATTAAACCTGTGCAGTTATATCACATACAGCAAGTAATATTGACAGAAACTAGTAGTTAAAGATGGGAATGGGAAATATGCTGCAGGGAAATATCAAGTAACAACAGAAACCCAATAGATAAATGTAAAGAACACTATAACTAAATTATCAACAAGAATCAGGAAATCAAAGACGAGTGCACGGCATCACCCTTCGTGCTTTACACTCTCAAAATCATGCACGGCATCACCTTTCGTGCTATACACTCTTCCTCACCCAAGCAACAATCACAAGAAATTTGGGCAAGGGAATTAATAACATCACAATAAAATCAAGTAACAAAAGAAAACCAATAAATAAACGTAAAGAACACCATAACTCAATTATCAGCAAGAATCAGGAAAATCAAAGACAAGTGCACGACATCACCCTTCGTGATTTTACTCTTGTCCACACCATAAGAATCAATATAATCGACACAGCATCACCCTTCGGGCTTTTACCTCACATAATCGTGGCACGGAATTATCCTTGGTGCATTATCACTCATATCATGGCACGACATTGTACATCGTGCGGCACGGCATCACCCTTCGTGCTTTAACCTCACAATATCGATACGGCATCACCCTTCGTGCATTAACACTCTCTCACAAATATCATGCACGGCATCACCCTTCGTGCTTTTACACTCTTCCTTACACAAGACACAATCAAAAAGCAATTCGGGCAAGGGAATCAATAAAATCACAATAGAATCCCGGCAAGGGAACAATAGCATAACAACAATATCCCAACAAGGGAAACAATATCATGAGTAATAACATCCCGACAAGGGAGATAATATCAAAAGCAATAACATCCCGTCAAGGGAGACAATATCATAAACCTCTTCTCTTTTCCACAATTACTTCACAACTCAATTCACAACTTGAGCCAACGCTGTACAATGTTCAATTACCGATGATACTTCCACAACTCAATTCACAACTTGAGCCAACACTCTACAATGTTCAATTACCAATAATACTTCCACAAGCCTTGTTCAACAATAGATATCATCATATAAAGCATGAACAATACGAAACGGAGTCACATTAATCATAGTATAAGACTCACGGGCATGCTTGACACCGACGTATAGATACTCGTCACCATGCCTATACGTCGTACTCAACAATTAACACATAGCAAATAAGACACAACTCTTAATCCCTCAAGCTAAGGTTAGACCAAACACTTACCTCAATGCCACGAACACAATTCAAGCCTCAACTACCGCTTTACATCTTGTTTCCACCACCAATTCGCTTGTATCTAGCCACAATTTACTTAACGATATCAATAAATGCTAAATGAATCAATTCTAATGCATGAAAATAGATTTTCTAAAGATTTTCCCAAAAAGTCAAAAATCGACCCCGGCCCACATGGTCAAAACCCGAGGTTCGAACCAAAACCCGATTACCCATTCACCCACGAACTCAAATATATAATTTGTTTTGAAATCGGACCTCAAATCGAGGTCCAAATCTCAAAAATTTGAAAATCCTAAGTTCTACCCAAAACACCCAATTTCCCCCATGAAAACCCTTGATTTTCAGTTGAAATCATGTAAAAAGATGTTATAGATTAAAGAAAATGAGTTAGAAATGACTTACAATTGGTTTGGAGAAGAAATTTTCTTTAGAAAATCGCCCAAAAGTGTTTAGGTTTTGAGAAGGTTTGAAAAATGAAGAAAAATGCGTCTAAGTCCAAATTAACTGGTCTCAGATGTCGCAATTGCGACCAGGGGTTCGCAGTTGCGAAACTTTAAGAAACCTGCTATCTTCGCAAATGCAAAGAATCTGTCGCATTTGCGACCCGTGGGAAATTCCTGTAAGCTTCGCATTTGCGAGAAAACAGTCGCATTTGCGACCTCGCATTTGCGATAGAAGGGTCGCATTTGCGACCAAGGCCTGCCCAGGCTAGGTTCGCATTTGCGACACCTGGGTCGCAATTCCCATGCCTGAGAACTTCGCAAATGCGAAACCTGATCTCACAATTGCGAGATCAGAAGCCTGGGCAAAATATCAGATACCAGCAACTTTTTCCTAAGTCCAGTTTCACTCCGTGGCCTATCCAAACCTCACCCGAGCCCTCGGGGCTCCAAACTAAACATGCACGCTAGTCCAAAAATATCATACAGACTTGCTCGTGCGATCAAATCATCAAAATAACATCAACATCTATGAATTAAACCTCAAATTCATGAAATCACTCAAGAACATCAAAATTACTATTTTCTCAACTATAGGTCCGTTTTATACTAAACCAATTCCGACTTTACCAAATTTTTACAGATTCAACTTAATCATTGTTTCAAACTTGTACCGGGCTCCGGAACAAGATACGGGCCCGATACCATCAAGAAAATGCATCAATTCACTTCTAAAAACCTTTATATTTTCCAGAAAATAATTTTCTTTAAAAATTTATTTCTCGGGCTTGGGACCTCAGAATTCAATTCTGGGCATACGCCCAAGTCCCATATTTTACTACGGACCCTACGAGACCGTCGGATCATGGATCCGGGTCCGTTTACCAAGAATGTTGACCAAAAGTCAACTTTATTCAATTTTAAAAGCCAATTTCCATATTTTACTTTGTTTTCACATAAAAGCTTCCCGAAAATGCGCCCGGACTGCGCACGCAAATCGAGGTAAGACAAAAAGAGGTTTTTACGGCCTTGGAACACAGAATTTACTTTCAAAACGAGTAATGACCTTTTGGGTCATCATATCCTCCACCTCTAAAACAACCGTTCGTCCTCGAACGGACATAGAAAAGAAGTACCTGAGTTGGGGAAAAGATGGAGGTATCGGCTCCGCATATCGGACTCGAACTCCCAGGTCGCTGCCTCAACAGGCTGACCTCTCCACTGAACACGAACTGAATGGAACTTCTTCGATCTCAACTGACGAACCTGCCGGTCTAGAATAGCTACCAACTCCTCCTCATAGGACAAGTCCTTGTCCAACTGGACAGTGCTGAAGTCTAACACGTGGGATGGATCGCCGTGATACTTCCGAAGCATGGACACATGAAACACTGGATGTACGGCTGATAAACTCGGCGGCAACGCAAGTCTGTAAGCCACCTCTCCCACTAGATCAAGAATCTCAAACGGGCCAATGAATCTAGGGCTAAGCTTGCCCTTCTTCCCAAATCTCATCACGCCCTTCATAGGCGACACCCGAAACAACACCCGCTCGCCGACCATGAATGCCACATCACGAACCTTACGGTCGGCATAACTCTTTTGCCTGGACTGAGCTGTACGGAGCCTATCCTGAATAATCCTGACCTTGTCCAAGGCATCCTGTAGTAGATCCGTACCCAATAACCGAGCCTCTCCCGGCTCAAACCATCCAACCGGCGACCGACACCGCCTACCATACAAAAGCCTCAGAAGGAGCCATCTGAATGCTCGAGTGGTAACTGTTGTTGTGGGCAAACTCCGCTAAAGGCAAGAACTTATCCCACGAGCCTCCAAAGTCAATAACACAAGCTCGGAGCATATCCTCCAAAATCTGAATAGTACGCTCGGACTGCCCGTCCGTCTGAGGNGGTCTTTCAATAGCTCCAACCACCTTCTCTGCATCAAATTTAGCTCCTTCTGCTTGAACAAATACTGTAGACTCTTGTGATCCGTGAACACCTCACATGACACGCCATACAGATAATGCCTCCAAATCTTCAATGCGTGAACAATGGCTGCTAACTCCAAATCATGAACTGGATAATTCTTCTCATGAATCTTCAACTACCGCGAAGCATAGGCAATGACCTTTCCATCCTGCATCAACACCGTACCAAGTCCAATACGAGATGCGTCACAATAAACTGTATATGGACCTGAACCTGTGGGCAAAACCAACACTAGTGCCATAGCCGTCTTGAGCTTTTGAAAGCTCGCCTCACACTCGTCCGACCACCTGAATTGGGCACCCTTCTGGGTCAACCTGGTCATCGGGGCTGCAATAGATGAAAACCCCTCCACAAACCGACGGTAATAGCCTGCCAAACCCAAGAAACTCCAGATCTCTGTAGCTGATGTGGGTCGAGGCCAGTTCTTGACTGCCTCTATCTTCTTCGGATCCACCTGAATACCCTCTATTGATACAACGTGGCCCAAGAATGCAACCGAACTCAACCAAAACTCGCACTTCGAAGACTTAGCATACAACTGACTATCTCTTAGAGTCTGAAGAACGACTCGAAGATGCTGCTCGTGCTCCTCCCGGCTACGGGAATAGATTAAAATATCGTCAATGAAGACAATCACGAAGGAATCCAAATAGGGCCTGAACACTCGGTTCATCAAATCCATAAAAGTTGCTAGGGCATTTGTCAACCCAAATGACATCACCAAGAACTCATAATACCCGTACCGAATGCGGAAAGCTGTCTTAGGGACATTGGATGCCCTAATCCTCAACTGATGGTAGCCAGATCTCAAGTCAATCTTCTAAAATACCTTGGCACCCTAAAGCTGATCAAACAAATCATCAATCCTCGGCAATGGATACTTATTCTTGGTTGTAACCTTGTTCAATTGCTGGTAATCTATACACATCCTCATCGATCCGTCCTTCTTCTTAACAAACAACATCGGCGCGCCCCAAGGCGAGGCACTAGGTCTAATAAAGCCTTTATCAAGCAAGTCTTGCAACTGCTCCTTCAATTCTTTCAACTCAGGCGGGGCCATACGATACGGCAGAATAGAAATGGGCTGAGTGCCCGGAGCCAAATCAATGCAGAAGTCAATATCCCTATCGGGTGGCATTCCCGGCAGGTCTGAAGGAAATACCTCAGGAAACTCACGAACCACAGGCACAAAATCCATAGGAGGAACCTCGGCACTAGAATCACGAACATACGCCAAATAGGCCAAACATCCCTTATCAACCATACGCCGAGCCTTCATATATGAGATAACCCTACGGGTAGAATGACCAGGAGTCCCTCTTCACTCTAGAAGAGGTAAACCCGGTAAGGCTAAGGTCACAATCTTGGCATGACAGTCCAAGATAGCGTGGTAAGGTGATAACCAATCCATCCCCAATATGACATCAAAATCAACCATATCCAAAAGTAACAAATCTACTCGAGTCTCAAGACCCCCAATCACAACTATACAGGAACGATGGACACGATCTAGCACAATAGGATCACCCATCGGTGTAGACACATATACAGGAGCACTCAAAGAATCACTAGGCATGATCAAATACGGTGCAAAATAAGATGACACATAGGAGTATGTAGGCCCTGGATCAAATAGCACCGAAGCATCCCTACTACAAACCACAGCAGTACCTGTGATAACTGCATCGGAAGCCTCAGCTTCAGGCCTGGCTGGAAGAGCATAACATCGGGGCTGGGCCCCACGACTTTGAACTACATCTCTGGGACGGCCTCCTGCTGGTTGGCCTCCAGCTCTAGCGACCTGACCTCCACCTCTAATACCTCTACCTCCACCTCTAGCTGGCTGAGCGGCCGGTGGAACACTCGATGACTGAACCATGGCACGGGGACCCTGATGTTGAGAGCTGCTCGGTGCTCGAGGGCAAAATCTAGCAATATGCCTCGTATCACCACAAGTATAACAAGCCCTCGGCTGCTGAGACTGCTGACCCTGACGGCCTAAATGACCACCCTGAAAACTCTGGAGCGGCGGTGCACCGATAGTAACTGGTGGTGCACTGTAGGACTGCTGATCAGAATACTGTGTATGAGAACCACGGCCACCTGGAGCACCGTGAGAAGCCTGAAGTGCTGAATGAAACAGCCTGAAAGGATGGCCCCTACCAAAAGAATCTCTGCCTCCAGATGAGGTACCACTGAACCAGCCCGAGTGACGAGGCCTTTTGTCGGACCCCTGACCACTCCCTTGTGATAAAACCATCTCAACTCTCCTGGCCACATTGGCCGCATCCTGGAAAAAAATCTCGCTCCCCGTCTCCTTAGCCATCTGTAGTCAGATAGGCTTAACGAGTCCCTCAATGAACCTCCTCACTCTCTCTCTCTCTCTCAGTGGAAAGTATAGGAAGAGCATGACGGGCCAAGTCAATAAATCTAGTCTCGTACTGAGTAACAGTCATAGAACCCTGCTGAAGACGCCCAAACTGCCTCTGATAGTTCTCCCTCTGAGTGATAGGAAGAAACTTCTCCAGAAATAGCTGAGAAAACTGATCCCAAGTCAAAGCTGGTGACCCAGCTAGTATAGCCAAACAATAATCTCTCCACAAAGTCTCGGCGGATCTAGACAAACGAAAAGCAGCAAAGTCGACCACATTGGTCTCCACTATCCTCATGTTCCGTAGAACCTCATGACAGCTGTCTAAATAATCCTGGGGATCCTCAGAAGATCACCAAGAGTAGTAGTGAAGAGCCTGGTGAAACCTATCCAACCTCCACAAAGCATCGGCAGACATAGCTGCTCCATCACCGAACTGTGCTGCTGCTTGGGTGAAGCAGCGGTACGTGACCTCGCCATTCGCGACAGAACAAGTGTGGAAGTTCAATTAGCATTGAGAAATCAAGTCGCACGACAGGAAAGAATATATGTGAAGTTTTTCCTAACTCTGTAGCCTCTAGGGGATAAATACAGACGTCTCCGTACCGATCCCTCAGACTCTACTAAGCTTGTCCGTGAATTGTGATACCTAAGCAATCTAGAGCTCTGATACCAACTTGTCACGACCCGGATTTCCCACCCTCGGGAGTCGTGATGGCGCCTACTAGTGAAAGCTAGGCAAGCCAATTATTCAAGTTATTTAACCCTTTTTATTTTTAATCCCTTAACAATTGTGAATAAGCATTATATAAACAGCGGAAATAATAAAGCAGAAGAATGTAATGTAACAATTTAATAATATTACCGATACTAATCCATAAACATAAGCTACCCAGAATTGGTGTCACAATCTCACGGACTGTCTAAGAATACTACAAATAGGGGGTCCGAAAAATAAATACAACGCTGTTTCTGAAGTACATAAAAGAAACAATATGGAAAGATAGAAGGAGATGCCAAGGCCTGCGGATGCCTGCAGGACTACATCGGGTCTCCGCTACTGGACTGAAGGCAGCAACCTTATTGTGGTCCAAAAGCTACAGCACCGAGATCTGCACACAGTGCAGAGTGTAGTATCAGCACAACCGACCCCATGTGCTGGTAAGTGTCTAGCCTAACCTCGGCGACGTAGTGGCAAGGCTAGGACAAGACTACCAATTAAACATGTGCAGTTATATCACATACAGCAAGTAATATTGACAGAAACTAGTAGTTAAAGATGGGAAGGGGAAATATGCTACGTGGAAATATCAAGTAACAACAGAAACCCAATAGATAAAGGTAAAGAACACAATAACTAAATTATCAACAAGAATCAGGAAATCAAAGACGAGTGCACGGCATCACCCTTCGTGCTTTACACTCTCCCTTACCCAAGCAACAATCACAAAGCAATACGGGCAAAGGAATCAATAAAATCACAATAGAATCCCGCCAAGGGAACAATAGCATAACAACAATATCCCAACAAGGAAAACAATATCATGAGTAATAACATCCCGGCAAGGGAGATAATATCAAAAGCAATAACATCCCGTCAAGGGGGACAATATCATAAACCTCTTCTCTTTTCCACGATTACTTCATAACTCAATTCACAACTTGAGCAACCGCTCTACAACATTCAAATACCGATGATACTTCCACAACTCAATTCACAACTTGAGCCAACACTCTAAAATGTTCAATTACCAATAATACTTCCACAAGCCTTGTTCAACAATAGATATCATCATATAAAGCATGAACAATACGAAACGGAGTCACATTTATCATAGTATAAGACTCACGGGCATGCTTGACACCGATGTATAGACACTCGTCACCATGCCTATACGTCGTACTCAATAATTAACACATAGCAAATAAGACACAACTCCTAATCCCTCAAGCTAAGGTTAGACCAAACACTTACCTAAATGCCACGAACACAATTCAAGCCTCAACTACCGCTTTACCTCTTGTTTCCACCACCAATTCGCTTGTATCTATCCACAATTTACTTAATGATATCAATAAATGCTAAATGAATCATTTCTAATGCATGAAAATAGGTTTTCTAAAGATTTTCCCAAAAAGTCAAAAATCGACCCCGGGACCACATGGTCAAAACCCGAGGTTCGAACCAAAACCCAATTACCCATTCACCCACGAACTCAAATACATAATTTGTTTTGGAATCGAACCTCAAATCGAGGTCCAAATCCCCAAAATTTGAAAATCCTAAGTTCTACCCAAAACACCCAATTTCCCCATGAAAACCCTTGATTTTGAGTCGAAATCATGTAAAAAGATGTTATAGATTAAAGAAAATGAGTTAGAAATGACTTACAATTGGTTTGGAGAAGAACTTTTCTTTAGAAAATCGCCCAAAAGTGTTTAGGTTTTGAGAAGGTTTGAAAAATGAAGAAAAATGCGTCTAAGTCCAAATTAACTGGTCTCAGATGTCGCAATTGCGACCAGGGGTTCGCAATTGCGAACCCTTAAGAAACCTGCTATCTTCGCAAATGCGAAGAATCTGTTGCATTTGCGACCCATGGGAAAATCCTGTAAGCTTCACATTTGCGACACCTGGGTCGCAATTCCCTTGCCTGAGAACTTCGCAAATGAGAAGCCTGATCTCGCAATTGCGAGATCAGAGGCATGGGCAAAATATTAGATACCAGCAATTTTTTCCTAAGTCCAATTTCACTCCGTGGCCTATACAAAACTCACCCGAGTCCTCGGGGCTCCAAACCAATCATGCACACTAGTCCAAAAATATCATACGGACTTGCTCGTGCGATCAAATCATCAAAATAACATCAACATCTATGAATTAAACCTCAAATTCATGAAATCACTCAAGAACAACAAAATTACTATTATGTCAACTATAGGTCCATTTTATACCAAACCAACTCCGAACTTTACCGAATTTTATAGATTCAACTTAATCATTATTTCAAACTTGTACCGGGCTCCAAAACCAAGATACGGGCCCGGTATCATCAAGAAAATTCATTAATTCACTTCTAAAAACCTTTATATTTTCCAGAAAATAATTTTCTTTAAATATTTATTTCTCAGGCTTGGGACCTCGGAATTCGATTCCGGGCATACGCCCAAGTCCCATATTTTACTACGGACCCTACGAGACCGTTGGATCACTGGTCCGGGTCCGTTTACCAAGAATATTGACCAAAGTTAACTTTATTCAATTTTAAAAGCCAATTTCCATATTTTACTTAGTTTTCACATAAAAGCTTCCGGAAATGCGCTCGGACTACGCACGCAAATCGAGGTGAGACAAAAAGAGGTTTTTAAGGCCTGGGAACACAGAATTTACTTTCAAAATGAGTCAGTTTTTCATCAAAACCCATCATTTCTACCAATTTTCATGTTAAAATCTACCCATAATCCATGTATTATACTCATATTAAGTAGAAATTACTTACCCAACAAAGCTAGGTTGAAATTCCCTCCTTACCCAACAAAGCTAGGTTGAAATTCCCTCCTTAAAAGCTCTTCAATCGCCCAAGTGTGGAAGAAAATGTGATAAAAATGGCCTAAGTCCGTATTAAGTGAACCCGCACTGCCCAGCGAATTTCGCATATGCGGTGCATTGGCCGCATCTGCGGTCCCGCACCTGCGGCAAGACCTTCGCGGGTGCGCCTTTTCCTCACCTAATCGGGCTCTGCATCTACAGACACAAGGAGCCTCATCTACAAGCCCTTTCCGCTCCCGCGACCACAGTGCTCGCACCTGCGGTCTCGCAGGTGCGTAAATTCCTCTGCACCGACTGTTCCTGAGCTTCCTTCGTATTTCCACTTCTACGGCTCATGGCTCGCACCTGCGATCTCGCACCTACAGCTGGCCAAGCGCAGGTGCGGTTATGACAGAACTTGAGCTTCAGCAGCTGCTCCCAACTTTTAACTTAGTCCGAGCCTCGACCGATCGACACTCGGGGCCCCCGGGGCCCCGCCCGAATATACCTACAAGTTTGAAATCATAAACTGACTCGCCCGAACTTTCGAAACACCCGAAACAACATTAAAACTAAGAATCGCACCCCAAAACTAATTGATTCAAACTTATGAACTTCAAGTTCTTCTATTCGCTCAAAATGCGTCGAGACGTACTTAGACTACTCGGATTGACACCAAATTTTGCGTGCGA
The DNA here is from genome assembly GCF_001879085.1 of Nicotiana attenuata. Classification (NCBI taxonomy): domain Eukaryota; kingdom Viridiplantae; phylum Streptophyta; class Magnoliopsida; order Solanales; family Solanaceae; genus Nicotiana; species Nicotiana attenuata. Next base: position 169,583 of record NW_017670691.1, read on the forward strand.
GTCTTAAATGACATTATGGAACTATTCCCGGTCTCGGAGTTCCGTTTGGACCTCGATATCACCAAAATCTACTCCAAACCAAATTTAAAGAACTTCTAAAACCTTCAAGAACCAACTTTCACTATTAGGCGCTGAAACGCTCCCGGTTCATCCAAAACCCGATCTGAACATACGCCCAGGTGCGAAATCATCATACGAACCTATTGGAATCGTCAAATTCATATTCCGAGGTCATTTTCTCAAAATGTTGACCGAAGTTAAACTTGGCCTTTTAATCCAACCTTAAGGAACCAAGTGTTCCAATTTCAAACTGAACTCTTCCAAATCCCAAACTAACTATCACCGCAAGTCATAAAATAGTAAAAGCATGTACGGGAAGTCTCATTTAGGTGAACGGAGTTCTACAAAACAAAACGACCGACCGGGTCGTTACAGAAGTATTCAAATGGAACGAACTTAAAATGGAGCGTCTAAGTGAAAAGTGGAAACAACTTTAAGGGGCTATCAATGCATTTGGCCTTTAAGAAACATATATATAATTCATAGAAAGAATTTGATCATGATTTCTGAAGGGAAATTATAGCCTTTGAAATTCATTTTCCAACAATTTGAATGATTTGTCTCTTGAACTTTTCTTTACAAAGTTAAAAGTTATGATATTTTACTCAAAGTGAGCACTATTTAAAGATGAGTGTTCACGCGTTTTAAATTTAATCGTATTCAAAGTAGATAGTTTACAAAACTATTGTAAGTTTCTATCCTTTTCAAGCTATCAAAACAAAACTTATTCTCAAATTTTTTTAAGAATTGGTAATTGTAATAATGAAATCAAATTTTCAATGTCTTGATGGCGGCCTTTATAAAATTCGTGATCTAATGAAACAACAAATAAAATTTTAAAAAATTAGTAACACAATAGCATTGTTTACATGAAAGTGTTCTATAATTTTAATGAATTTCACATATCAGTTACTTCAACGTGTATTGTATATGACCATAATTTGTAAACTTTTATGCACTTTTAGTTTTTTGATAATCTAGATGTTAAGAATTTATAATGTTTTGTATGCATGGTATAAATCTATACCTATAATTTTTTTCTCTTTAATTTATAATATCATATATTTTCTCAATTACATAGATTACTGTATAGGGTAAAAATATGCTATGACACGTGGTCATTCGAAGGAAGGACACGTGGAATTCTAGATGAGAATGGCCAAAGACCGAACACGGTTGTTTCCCTTGTCACTGGAAGGGATAATGTTCATAAACGTGTGTTAAATGCTCTGTCCCGGGTAGCATTTAATAAAGGATATTCTGCGACATTAAGAGCGATGACCCGTTATAGGGAATTTAGCATTTATGTTCACCGTTACATCTTCATCAATGGCCCTCATAATTGACATTAAAGAAGGACACGATCTTAGGACCTCCTTCCCTAGATATAGTTATAAATAGTGAGCTTAGTTATCATTGTAAATGGACGAATTTTCGGGCAAACTTATACTACATTCTAGACAAAGCTTAACATACTCTTACTTTCTCACTTTTCGATTTTACTACTCTTGTGCCCGGAAACCTTATTCCCGAAATTGTCATTTCTGCCGTTTCGTCTACATTTTAAGGCTAAGTATTGCATAATTCTTCCATTATTGTCACGCCCCAAACCTAAAGAGGCATGGCCGGCACCCGGTGACATACTCGGCCCGAGCGTACCACTCTATAACTATGAACTCTGGAGGGGTAACCCTCAACTTAGGCCGATGAGGCTATATTCTGAATCATTTGAAAATAACGTCTCTCTCATCTGAGGGGTAAACATACCCAAAGCTGATATATATAATTGTGCAGGCTGACGAAGCTGCCATGAACATCTACTGCTATACAAAATATACAGGACTCTTCTACAAGCCTCTACAGATAACTGAACTATACCATGGTCGGGACATGGCCTCGACCTACCCATCAAACCTGTATATATAAAATGGACTCCAAGGTCTAGACCTGGTAACTCCGAGGAAGTGGAGCTTACCAACCAAGCTGATGTTTGACTCTGTTTGCTGGGAGGATCTGTCCAATTGTCAATCAAGACCTGCAAACATGAAATGCAGCGTCCCAGGCAAAAGAGACGTTAGTACGAAATAATTTACCGAGTATGTAAGGCAACAAAATAACTGAAAGCTGAAACTTAACCGATAATATCATAACTGAAAGTTACTGGGAGTCAAAGATAATCTAAAGATATGCTTACCTACTGATACTGACTCAACTCTCTCAATATAGTAAGTAAAATAGTTGTCCGGCCTTATAAGGCTCGGTATATGTAATTGCTCTGCCGTAGTAGGCTCGCTCATAGGCGCTCAGCCATACTAGGCTCTATATATCGGCCATTCCGGGCTCGCTCATAGGTTCTCGGCCACATTAGGCTCAGTATATAACTTACCATCTGATCTAAGGTTGCCAATAGAGGCCTGCCCATCGATTATAGCTCGATGGTGGTGAAAATACTGTAATACTGTATATATGTATATAGACCCTCTGCTCTCTTCACTGGAAGAAAACAATACTTAAATTGAATATAAAGTCCCGATAAGGGGGAATACTGTAACTTATGAAACTAGGATAATGTACATAATTTCACGAATACGAACTTCTCTTATGCCTCGCTATCAATGTTATGTAGTTACGGGATCATGCCAAAATGAAGTAAAGGTTTATCCTTAACATACCTTAACCTAGTTTAGTCCTTAATAGCTTCCAAGTAACTCTTCAAACAACTCAACTCAGTCTACCATAGCATAAGGAGATTCAAAATCAGTGTTGCGTAAAGGCTAAGTTTGTAACTTAAGCTAGTAGCTTGTTTTATATAAATTTGGGTATCATCTTCCTTGTATTAAGGGACTCCCACAATACCTTATACCAACAACAACAAGAAGAGAAATACAATAAGAATAACATCAACAATAGGGTACAAAATATTTCATTAACAAGTCGTCAACATATCACAACACGCGACAAGCTCGGATTGAATCCCTTTAGCACCCTTCAACCCCATTATCACCCCTTATAGACTTCTTACATTAACTTAACAGCATTATTAACATCATAATGAAGTCATTCATCAATGATTCCATCCTTATACCATATATTTATAAAAAAAAAAAAACAATTCACAACTCCAACTATATTCAATTAACAACTTTATTCACTAGTTCATATCTATTCCATCCATTTAACTTAATAAACATCAAGATAACCTTAAGCACACGCAAGAACACAATAAAAATACCTCCTAGAGTAGCTTCAAATCGAAATCCCAGTTATATTTAGCTTACAACAGCCCTCAATGGCAATACAACACCATAGAAGTGACTTAAGTTAATCCAAGTATTATCTTGTTGTTTATCGTACTAACTACTTAACCAACATACAAGAAAGCTTAAGAACAATTAGTAGTCCGCTATACTCACCTTGTCCAGTAGCAACAACTTGAAATTTCAGCCAAACACAGCCCACAACTATCCTCAATGACAACACGACCTCAAAGAGGTGTTCTTCACTAGAACTAACTTTTGATGTTGAAATATGGTGTAATCCATTTGCAAGACTTGAAATAACCTAGGGTTGATATGAAAACCTTGGGAGAGTATTTTAAATAACTTAAACAACTTAAAAAAACCTCCCACACGAGCTGGAACCACCCAAAAATCAGCAACAACAAGAAGAACAAGAAACTTACTAGCGCGACGGGATTCCCGACACTTGATTTGTGTTGTTTGCCCTTTGTTTGGGTCTTGGATCATGAGGGAAACTTGAGAGAATATTTTTAGGTGTCTTGGGTCAAAAGATACTGAAAAATAATGAGTTAAAATAGGGTTGAGGCGTCTTATATATATCAATATATCTCAACCGCCATTCCAGGTCCCATAGAGAGCTGTTTGGCGCAATCTCCCGAAAACGCAAATATATCTCTACTCCGACGTTGTATCGACAAACGCTTTAATGATTTAGAAACTAAACTCATAGATACTCCATTTGGTATGTAGATTACTCCATAATTCGATGTAAATTGGGAGAAAATCGCATCTACATTGACCTAATTTTCAGCATATTTATGAATGTAACTTGTGATGACCTTCGCCAACTTTAATTCCACAACTTGCTTGACTTAAAAACATAACACAAGACTATCATACAACTATATTAACTCATAACATAACCTCCTTATCTTATTATGCACCCTATTCTCATCACAAAAGTACACGTTATAACATTCCCAACTTGTCGACATTCGACGAAACTTATTATCTTCAATTTGTTTAGCTTCTTAGACTTTCAACCCTTTTGGTACTTGTTATCCATGATCTTAAAGATTTGTAATCTCCAAGGTAACATGATTAACTTACTTTATGTACTCTCAAAGATGATCTCATTTCTGAGCTTACATAAATTGACTTATGAATACTCTCACGTACCAAAATATGGGGTGTAACAATTATTTTGTTATTTTAGGATCAAATTAGTTCACTTGTCTAGAAACCACGTATAAATTCAACTGTACTGTTTTACGGGTAAACAGTTTGACACCCACCGTGGGGCCTAGACAACCGTGCAATTTAATTGACCCTTGTCTTTTTTACTAATATGCTTTGATTACATTACCTTACAAAGAATCATAAGAAATGGCAGATAGCACTGTTAACAACACACACAACCCCGAGATTCGAGGAGATCAACCTCATTAAAGTATCAATAACTCATAATGAAAGGCTCCGGAAGACGATATCACTTTTAAGGAAGAGGACGCAGATGGATTGCTGCTACCACGCAACGATGCACTGGTAATTTCTTCAAATGTGTTAGATTTTAAGATTAAACATGTTCTAGTTGATCCAAGGAGTTCGGCTAATATCATGCAATGGAGAGTATTGGAGCAAGCTAAATTCACCGTAAGCATTATTCTAGCCACAAAGTTCCTCGCTGGATTCAACCTCGTGAGCGTGACGACCCGGGGAGAGATTTTATTGCTCACGAACGCTGAAGGAGTAATTTCGAAGTGGTAGATGGAGATATGGAATACAATATCATCCTGGGAAGGCCATGGTTACATGAGATGAAATCTGTACCCTTAACATATCACCAATTGCTGAAGTTTCCAATGCCCGAAGGAATCAAGCAAATAAAGGGTGATCAACCGGCGGCAAGGGAGATGAATGCAATTTCGGTCTCCAATAGCAAAGGAAAGGAACACGCGGTGTAGCAACTACAGGAACCGGTACCAACTCCCGAATTAGAAGAAGTTAGACCCAGAACAGAGGCATCAGAATAATATCAGGTGCCGAGATATTTCCAAGTTCCAGAAGAGACGGAACTTAGGTCTACACCCAGAACTTAGGACTGATTTTATTGAATTTCTTAAATCTAATGCCGATTGTTTTTCATGGTCGCATGAGGATATGACAGGCATCTTGATGGAGGTATCCGTGCATAAGTTAAGCTTGGATCCCAACATACCTCCGATTATACAAAAGAAACGCCCTATTGCAAAAGCCAGGAATAAATTTAACAAAGAAGAGGTAACCAGCTTGCTTAATATCGGTTCGATCCGAGAGGTAAGATATCCGGACTGGATAGCTAATGCAGTAGTAGTAGTTCCTAAGAAGAACAATATATTTCACATGTGTTTAGATTATAAAGATCTAAATAAGGCGTGCCGGAAAGACTTGTTCCCACTACCAAATATCGATCAAATGATTGATGCCACGGCCGAGCACGAGTTAATGAGTTTCCTCGATGCTTATTCCGGGTACAACCAAATCAAGATGCACCCGAAAGATCAGGAAAAAACTTCGTTTATAACGAATTTTGGTATATATTGTTACAATGTGATGCCCGTCGGGTTGAATAACGCCGAAGCCACTTATCAACGGCTCATGAACAGGATGTTTGAAAATAAAATAGGAAAAATTATGGACGTTTATATAGACGATATGATCGTTAACTCTTTGAATGCAGATGATCACCTTAAACATCTGCAAGAAACTTTCGACATCCTGAGGAGGCATAATATGAAACTTAATCCCGAGAAATGCGCGTTCGAGGTTAGCTCTGGTAAGTTTCTGGGATTTCTGGTCTTACAAAGGGGAAATGAGGTAAACCTCGATAAAATCAAGGCCATAGAAGACTTCTGGATCAACTGTCAGACGTAAAGGAAGTCCAAAGGCTCACGGGAAGGTTGGCAGCTTTGAGCAGGTTTATTTTTCGATCGCCAGAAAAATGGCATCGCTTTTTCGCACTGCTCAAAAAGAAAAATAATTTCGAGTGGACACCGGAATGCCGGTAGGTTTTGAGGGATTTGAAGAAGTACTTGTCAAACCCTCCATTGCTCTGAAAACCAAAAGAAGGGGAAACATTGCTAGTTTACCTCGCGTCTCGTAAGTTGCGGTGAATGCGATTTTAGTTCGAGAGGAGAAAGGTATGCAATCTCCCATTTATTATGTTAGCAAAATTTTAATGGGAGCAGAAACTTGCTACCCACATTCGGAGAAATTGGCCTTAGCTCTCTTAGTTGCCGCTCGGAAGCTGAGGCCCTACTTCCAGTGCCACCCGATAGCCGTGGTGACCACTTTCCCTTTGCAGAACATTCTCCATAAACCTGAGCTATCGGGAAGGTTGGCTAAATGAGCCGTCGAAATGAGTGAATTCGACATAGAATATAAACCAAGGACTACAATTAAGTCACAAGTCCTGGCCGACTTCGTGGCCAATTTCAGTCCAGATTGTTGCCTCTGGCAACCGAGGAGGAAGTAATGGTGTCGGAAGCGACATCGCGGGTTTGGAACTTATTTATGGACGGAGCTTCCAACGTAAAAGGGTCTGGGCTCAGAATAGTCTTAATCACACATTCGGGAGAAAGGCAAGCTACCAAAATGGTTCCTTTAACTAACGATGAAGCAGAGTATGAAGCTTTGATTGCAGGGCTAGAATTGGCTTGGGGACTTGACTCCGAGGTCATCGAAATCAAATGTGACTCACAATTTATGGTAAATCAGGTCTACGGGATCTTTGACACCAAAGAATAATGCATGCAACAATACGTGATAAAGGTCCAGGCTCTGTTGGCACAATTCCAGGAGTGGTCAATTACTCATATCCCAAGGGAGGATAACGCAGAAGCAGATGCATTGACAAACTTAGGATCATCGACGAAAATAAAAAGATCGGAGTCTGGGACGGTAGTGCAACTGATGAACTCAGTCTTGGATGTGGATGGTTATTATGAGGTAAATTCGACTAATTTGGCCTGGGACTAGGAAATGAAATCATTGATTATCTAGAGCACGGGAAGTTGCCCGAAGACCCTAAAGCATTACAGGCGTTGCGCGCCAAAGCAGCACGATATAGCTTCAAGAGAGGCTAATTGTATGGAAAATCTATCCAAGGCCCGATGGCCTGGTACTTAGGGGCATCCGAAGCTAACTATGTCATGAGAGAGGTCCACAAAGGGATATGCGGCAACCACTCTGGCGCAGATTCCTTGGTGCTAAAGTTGGTTCGGGCAGGATATTACTGGCCCCGCATGGAACAGGATGCTAAAGACTTCGTACGAAAATGTGGTAAATGCCATGCTACGCACCATTGATGCACCAACTGGCAGAACTCTTACATTCGGTTCTGTCCCCGTGGCCGTTTATGAAATGGGGAATGGACATCGTCGGACCGTTGCCACCGGCTCCCGGGAAGGTAAGATTTCTTTTAAATTTTACTGACAATTTTTCTAAGTAGATGAAAGCAGGTCCTTATCAGAAGATAGGAGAATGCGAAGTGGTCGATTACTTGTGGGAATATATAATTTTTAGGTTCGGAATACCAAAAGAGATAGTATGCGACAATGGGCGGCAGTTTATCGGTGCAAAGGTTACAAAATTCCTCAAAGATTTGAAAATAAAGAGGATCACATCTTCACCCTATCATCCGAGCACAAACAGTCAAGTGGAGTCAACGAACGAAGTGATTACTCAAAACCTCAAGAAAAGGTTGGAAGCGGCAAAAGGCAATTGGCCCGAAGAATTACCCAGAGTTTTATGGGCCTGCCGAGCAACAGCCAAGTCGAGCACAAGAGATACTCTTTTTTCCCTTATGTACGGTGCATGAGCTCTAATCCCCGTGGAAGTGGGTGAACCTACCTTGAGATATTTCCAAGCAGATGAAGAATCAAACACGAAGCAACGTTAGTCAACTCGGAGCTGCTCGATAAACGCAGGGACTTGGTGCAAGTAAGAATGTCAGCTCAAAAGCATAGAATAGAGCAGTATTATAATCGAAGAGCCAACCTCCGTTATTTCAAAGTAGGAGACTTGGTCCTGAGGAAAGTAACTCAAAACACCTGGGAGACCAATGCAGGGAAGCTAGGTCCAACATGGGAAGGCCCTTACCGGGTCTCGGCTGTCATCGGGAAAGGTTCATATGAATTGGAGAACCAAAACGGAGAAAAGTTGCCCAGCAACTCGAACGTGGCACGCCTCAAAAGATATTATTTCTAATGAACAGCATCCGAGCAGAAAGTATGTGCTGCACTTTTTTTCCCTTCGTCTAGTTTTTGTCCCAATTGGATTTTTCTGGAAAAGTTTTTAACGAGGCAACAGCAGAAAGCATACTACGAAGAATAATTCAACAGTAGCAATAAGACCTTTAATATCAAGGCACTTAAGCAAAAATCTACTGCGGGACGGATGGCTAGTCTTTGGCTCTATAGCAAAATTCCCACCGGGAAATTAAGTTTGCTATAGGATAAAGGTTATCCGACCGTTCACAAATACAAACCATTAAAGGATTGTTACATAGTCTTTTGCTCGATAGCATAAATTCCTAAGGGGAAGAAAAGTTTGTTACCGAGCATAAACAGTCTAGCAATTCATTAATGGAGTCCTCGAAGGTACAAAACTTCCAGTGTTCCAATTCGCATTCTTCGCATTCGAACACTGGGGGAATGATATGAGGAAACGGCAACAATGACTGCCACGTTGACCAAGAAACAAAAAATCGAAAACATAATTGCATCATCGGGACCAGGGACTGCGCGGCTAGCCTCGTAGAAACAAGTTGTACAAGATAGCCACAAGTAATGGCAATTTCTTTTCAGCATAGCAAATGCTTATGTACTTTTGAAAATAGAAGGAATTATGAAATGAAATCCTTTTGTTTTTATCTTGTTTCTTGTATAAACGATGAATTAATTTTGTCATTTGAAAGTTAAAACAAGTACTTCAAATGCTAGTGCCGTAATGGACAAGAGACGTCCTCTTCAAGAGCATTGTAAACATAAGAGGGCCCTCTCTTATGAAAACCCTCACGTTAAAGGGTTGGTTTCGGAAGAATTTATGCCCGGAATCAAAATACCTTCGGGGAAAATACACCCGAGGACGTATACGAAAGGACGCAAAAAGTAAACTTGCACAAATACTTATAAAGCCCTCACGAAAAAGGGTTGATGCCCAAAACCAAAATGCTTTCGGGAAAAATACATCCAAGGTTACACGTAATAAGACGCAAACAGGAAAACATACACAAAGTCCTTAAGCAAAAGGAAGAAAATGCAAAGATTAAAAACCTGCATGGATATTCAAACTGAAGTAAGACTCAAACAATACTTGAGCAAAAAGATGACTTTATCTACAAAAACATGCCAAAAGGGCACAGGTACAAGAATTGGAAAAAGAAAAGAAAAGCTAAACTCCAGTATCTCCGGAACCGGGAGGAAGAGAAGTGCCCGCACCCCCAGGAAAAGTATATGGATCCACCGATGGCTCGACATTTTCACTAGTTTGGCCTTCAGCGTCATCGTCCTCCGATTCTTCTTTAGTGCCCGAGAACTTGGAACTTGAACAAGAAGGATTAGGAGCATCAGGCTGCACTAGGAGTCCATTTTTAGCATCTAACTCAAGCGTACGGGCCTTAGCAATTTTGGCATCAAAATCAATGATGCCATCTTTGGCCTCTTCCAAGGTTTTTATCCTCATGTTGTACATGGCGTAAGTTTTTTCAACAACGAAGTTGCTCGGCGCTTAAGTTCTTCTTTGAATTGAGCTACCTCGGAAAAAAGTCTTTCCCAGGCGGACCTAACAGATCTAAGGCTAACATTAAGGTCACAGACAGTTGAAGTAAAGAGCCTATTATGCTTGATAATTTTCCTGTACTTCTCCTCCAACTGGGCATGTTTCGTCCCCGCAACAGCAAGCTCTTCCGTTTTGGAATTCAAGGTTGCCTCCAAATTATTCAATCTTTCAGCGGAGGCAGCCTCACGATCGGATGCAGCAAGAACGACATTATGGACTTCAACCCATTTAGCTTTAGCCTCTTCAAATTGAACCCTCAACGGGGCAATCTATTGGCTAAGGGTTTCCACTTCTTGCTCGCTTAGCTGCAAATGATCTTCCAATACAACAGCCTCAGTGGCCTTGGCTTCCAGTTCCGAGAGGTGAGCGGCATTTTGCTCCCGCTTTGCCAAAAGTTGATCCCGTGCAGAAGTAATTTCTTCCTTCTCACAAATCAACCTATGAAGGCCCTCGGAAGCAAGAAAGTTGGCCTGCAAAGCAAGAAAGGTGAAACTCAGAATACGTTCATACAAAAATAAAAGAAATAATAAAGGAAGAAAGGAGTGTACCGCTGCGGCATTATGCATAGCGTTGTTCAACAAACACTCTCCAGAGAGTGCCTGAATCTTTTTCCAATCTTTTTTTTGAAGCCAAAGGGTACGGATTATTAGCTAGCTCTACCAACCGGGATAGCAAGTTGCATCCAGTAGAGACCGAAAGAGTAACATTCCTCCTCCTTTGTGGATCTTCAGAAGGGGCAGCATAATTTTTCCCCTAGATCCCATGAACTGGGGACTGGGGAAGAGGAACATCTTCTTCACGGTCAGATACAGCCGATGGAGATGATGTAGCAGTTGCTGGTGGAAGAGTGGATGAATATGTAAATGATGTAGCAATTGCTGGTGTTGGTGAAGATGGAAATGAAGCTGATGGAGTTGAAGAATAAGAACCAACTGCATCAAATGGAGTGTTGGTTATTGGATGCTCGCCAACCAAAGATGGCAGGACTCGGTACTCAGCCCTGCAGTACCGGGCACAGCAATTGAGGCCCGTAAATAGGAGTTAGCATTTTCCACTAAATCAAACTCCCCCCACCCCCGAAGTGTCGAGGCGTCGTCCACGGTTGGTGTAACTAACTCAACAGGTTGAGCATTCTGTTGAGTTGATGATGAACGTCGCCTTCGATGTAGAAAAGCCACATCATCACTAGCTTCTCCATCATCATCGATCATCACGATGTCTATGACCGGCCTGGGAGGAGGGCTAGTGATCACAACTTCCGGAGACGACTCGGGGACAATAATCTTTTCCCACTTATTCTTTTCCCACGGAAGAACGCCTTCTTTTTGGTTGCTTGTTCTCCGGTCGGGGACTCCGTGATAAAACACCTGTGCCTGAAGCAGGTCTGGAGATACCTGCTCGAGTAAGTGCCTCCTGAAGTAGCCTCGCCGCATTAGTAGGATCAGTCCTCCTCGGGGACAACAACAGAGCCCGCATGTAGACCTGATTTCAAGAAAAAGATAGAAGGGATTAGTCAAGTTCTTCACATGAAAAATCGAAACAAGGTGAGTTTGAATTACCATAATTTTTGGCCTTCCACCCGTATTTAGGGGCCAGTTCTTTCCACAAACGAGTTTTGGGCGTCGTAACGTCCAGTATCTTCTGAACCCACTGGTCCAAACCTTCAACCACCGGTGGGATCCATCGAGTTGCTGAAATATGTGAAGGATAAAAGATCAATACGACTATAGAAGAATATTTAGTAAAAAGAAATATTAAACAAAGATCTTACGAGTGCAGTTCCAAGCAGACAGAAAGGGTGAAGCCGTTGTTGGAATGATGTCGTTAGTGGCATCTACAGCGAACCGTTCCATCCACCTACGGTCGTTGTCATCATCCATGCTAGTCAACAGAGCATGATGACCACGTTTGCAAAGGTTTATCATTCCCCCGCGGAAGATCTTGGGAGAGTAGAGATTCACCATATGAGCTAAAGGTTAGATCTTCTCCAGTCTCCTGGCACAAACGCCGAAGGCAAGCAACCATCCTCCACACAGAAGGACTTACTTGTACCAAACATACTTGGTAGCGGAGGCAAAACTCCGCAATCACGGAATCAAGCTCTGCACTCAAAGAAAACACACCCAAAGTAAAGGGATACGCGTAAAAATATGCAAAACCCTCCTTGGGAAGGGTCACTCGCTCCGATAGATCAGGAGCGATAATATGCAACTCATGGCAGCGACAGTCTTCCTTCGCAACAGGAATGCTGGAAGGACGGATAGAAGAAGGGTACGTACTAACGGCCCATGTACGAGAATTAGCAGTAGAGAATTTCTCTTCGAAGTCTTTTGTGGTAATAAGACTTCTAGGGATGATGGAGCCCACCATTGCAGGAACAGAGTCCTCGGCTTTGTTCTTGTTCTTTGAAGAACTGGTGCACTTTGAGGAAGAAGCCATTGTCTGGATGAAGGAAAAGGTTTTTTTGTTTGAAGAGAGTTAGAGAAAAGATGAAGAACAAAGGTGCAAATCAAAAGCTTGGAAAATTATGAAGTGTAAGGAAGAAGGTTGATGCATATAAGTAAAAATTTTGGCGGCTAAATTCATGGCCATGATTACCTCGGTAATCGGCAAAAGCTGTGCTGAATCGTGGGGTGACGCGTGTTCGGGGCATTAAATGCAAAGAGACGTGCGTCTAATCAACCGTCAGAAGTTTTCAGAGGGGATTATAGTAATTCCCGCCAAAAGAATATTTCTACCAACTTTCCGGTAACACAAAATTATGTCACTGAAAAGCAGGAGGACTATTTGTATAAGGTAAAATATGCTATGACACGTGGTCATCCGAAGGAAGGACACGTGGAACCCTAGACGGTGATGGCCAAAGACCGAACGCAGTTGCTCCCCTTGTCACCAGAAAGGATAACGTTCATAAAGATGTATTAAATGTTCTGCGCCCGGTAGCATTTTATAAAGAATATTATGCGGCATTAAGAGCGATGATCCGCTACAGGGAATTGGCCATTTATGTTCACCGTTACATATTCATCAATGGCCCTCATAATTGACATTAAAGAAAGGGCACGATCCTAGGACCTCATTCCCTAGTCATAGCTATAAATAGTGAGCTTAGTTACCATTGTAAAGGGACAATTTTTTTGGGAAAGTTACACTACATTCTATACAAAGCTTAACATACTCTTACTTTCTCGCTTTTCGATTTCACTATTGTTGTGCCCGGAAACCTTGTTCCCGAAATTGTCACTTATGCCGTTTCATCTACATTTTAAGGCATAAGTGACAATTTCTGTCTACATATATATATATATATATATATATATATATATATATATATATATATATAATGTAATTTTCCGGTCTACAAGATTTTATATAGCTTCTAAAGCAATTTCTGAATTTTTTTTATTTTAGTTAATCCGAAAATTATCATGAAACAAAATTCTAAACCTTGGGAATACTTGTCAAGTATCCAATGTTTCAGTTTAGAGGTGTTAGACTGTAACATTTGTTTAAAAGATTAAGTGAGACAAGTTAAATAGAAAACAAACAATTTAGGGGGACTAAATCACGAAATTGAGACAAGTTTAGAAACTTCGATTCTCTAGTGTCTCTGCTCATTCTTAAGTAACTAATTTGAGCCTGCAGGAGAGAGGTTTGTGGCTCATTCCTTGAGCTATTTTCTCAAATTAATCGAAATAGTAAAACACATTGTAGTATATTTCAATTTTCAATGATAAAATGGGCTGAATAATTGCATATAATTCGCAAAGTTAATTAGTAATCTATTACAGTTTTCTAGATAGTGCTTTAGTCTATTTAAACCTTGTATAGTGTTTTGATTTCAGAACATAATTGAATCAAATGATAATACAATATTATCGGTTCATTTTATTTCTCAAATTCAAGTAGTGATTGTAACTTTACCCAAACCTTTTGGATACATTTCTATTAAGATTTCAATCTTTTACGTTCCCCTCCCTCACTATAGTAAATCTATAGCACGGATAATATCCTTAGCCAGGGCGGCCCTTCCAAAAAGCAAGTAAAGCAATCGTTTTAAGCCCCATATTTGGGGGCCCATTTTTTGTTATACCTAATAGACTCTGTATAAGTTTAAAAAAAAGTTCTGTAAAGTGAAAAAGTTTGATTTCTTTCTTTAACAAATATAGAGAAGAAGGATTTGCAAGTGCTCTGATTTCTACCAAGGAAATTGCACTTGAAATGAATATCGAACCCGGATTTCTTAAGAAACGTGATTTGATGCGAATGTTGATAATAAAATCTCAAAATGTTTCGAAGAGTCCTTTAAAGTTGATTACTTTTATACATAATAGACAAGGCTATTTTTTCACTTCAAAATAGATTTGAACAATTCGAAGTATATGAAAATATTTTTGGTTTTCTATTTGGCAGTAAAAACTAAGATCACTAAATGTTGGAAATTCGTCGGGCCGCCCCTGTCCTTAGCAATCTATAAACAACAAATAAATCACTTAATCAAATAAAAAGATTTAATTCTTTTCCAAATGCCTAAATTGCTTATGGAATAATGTTCATAACTCATGTTACCGTTGCTTCAGCAGAAAGAAGTTCTCAAAATTAAAACTGATAAAATCTTACCTAAGAATAACAATGTCACAAGAAGGTTAAATGGATTAGTTATATTATCAATTGGGAAATACTTATTAGGAGTTATTGATTATAAAAAGAATTATTAATAATTTTGTATCTTTGAAAAGCTAAAAAAATAGACTTCAAATAATAATAAAAAAATTAAAAATTTAAGGCCCCTCATAAAGTTTGACTTTAGACCACAAAATTCGTCGGGCCGCCCCTGTCCTTAGCAATCTATTAACAACAAATAAATCTACTCCAGGAGAATTAGTAATGTCGTCAAAAAAAAAAATTAATATAACACCAAGGCGAGAAGAAAAAAGAAAAGAAAGAGAAATACTTAGTTGAGAGAAGAGTAAAGGATAGACAACTCAGATGACTGAAGGTGCTATTTCAGTATCAAAGATAATAAAAATAACCCGTAGAAAACATCTACGAATGGTGATACTCATAGTAGGTTTACTTGATAATAAAAGATCAACGAACATTTAATACTTTTAGCAATTTTCTTTCCTTCCTATGTCAAAAATCGAAATCAAATGCTATGATTTGACCAGCCAATGAAACTGCCGTCAAATATTACTTGAGGTCTGCCTCATTTTACATGCTAATTAACATGCACCTTCTTATACTATAGCACCAAACAATCTAGACAAACTTCTTTTCTTTACCGTTAAGATAAAGTTCATATACTAATGTTTATTTTTCTACTCCTCGTTTGTAGCTTGAGTTGGATTTTGAATTTAGCCTCTACGTTAGTCAAAGCTTTAAAAATGTCTACATCTGAATTTTGCTTATAAGCTTTGTAGTACAGCCCATTGAAATCCTTTTCTACCTAATCTCTGTTACAACACCCTCTTCCCCTTAGCAACCAAAAACATTCACAAAATTGTCCCTACCATTTCACTTATATAAATATGCCTCTTAATTCCTTTTCTCATCATCCATTCACACAGTTGTTTAAGAACATCTAGCTAAGAAAAATGGCAAAGCAGACAAGTTTCTGTCCAGTCCTAGGCTTCCTTGTCGTTGGATTTCTTTGTTTCATTTGTCTACCTGCTGAGGCTGCCCTTAAGAAATATCAGTTTGATGTTAGTGTCTTCAATTTTCAAAAAAATATGCTTTTGTTTACTTTGGTTTCTAGCTATTTTTGTTTCTTTGTCCACTCATTTACCAGCTTTCTGTCTTTTACAGGTTCAAGTGGCAAATGTGAGCAGATTGTGCCATGCAAAGCCAATTGTTACAGTTAATGGGAGATTTCCAGGTCCAACTATATATGCTAGAGAAGGAGATAGAGTTCAAATCAATGTTACTAACTTTGCACAGTATAACTTGTCCATTCACTGGTAAGAAACATTAAATTCATATAAAAATTGCAAAACATTTTGAAGTCTGTCAAATTTTAGAGGCTCAAACATGATGCTTTTATTGCAGGCATGGATTGAAACAATATCGCAATGGTTGGGCAGACGGGCCAGCTTACATAACACAATGCCCTATTCAGACAGGAAATAGCTATGTTTATGACTTCAATATAACAGGACAAAGAGGAACCTTATGGTGGCATGCACACATTCTTTGGCTAAGGGCAACAGTCTATGGTGCTATAGTTATCATGCCACAACAAGGAACTCCCTTCCCTTTCCCTCAACCAGATAGGGAAGAAGTACTTGTACTAGGTGAGTGTGGCATTCATTAGTATATATAGAATTCGACCCCGAAATTTGTTGAACTTCTTTTATGGCAAAGCATAAATAAAACATGACGTTGCTTCATTTGATCATGCTGCAGGAGAATGGTGGAATGCTGATGTTGAAGAAGTCGAGAAACAAGGAAACGCCTTGGGCATACCTCCTAATATGTCTGATGCCCATACAATCAACGGAAAGCCAGGGCCTCTTTTTCCATGTTCCGAGAAACGTAAGAATTAAGAGAATGACATTGACTGGAGTATTTCAACCTTGTGTATGAGAAAAATATGGCTGTTAAGTGTTTGGCTCCAACATCAATTAATATTTATATTTCTTTCTCAGATACTTTTGCCATGGAAGTTGAAAAAGGGAAGACATACCTGTTGAGAATCGTCAATGCTGCTCTCAACGATGAGCTTTTTTTTGCGCTGGCTAATCATACCTTCACAGTGGTGGAAATTGATGCAGTCTACACGAAACCATTCACCACAGAGGCCATTCTGATTGCGCCAGGCCAGACTACAAACGTTCTGGTTCATGCCAACCAAGTTCCAGGAAGATACTTCATGGCTGCAAGAGCATTTATGGATGCTCCAATCTCTGTGGATAACAAGACTGCTACTGCTATATTCCAGTACAAGGGAATCCCACAAACTGTACTCCCAAAACTTCCAACCTTGCCTGAACAAAATGACTCAAACTTTGCTTTGACCTATAACTCTAACTCAAAAGCCTAAATACCCCTAAATATCCAGCAAACGTTCCCCTAAATGTTGATCGACACCTCTTATTTACAGTAGGCCTAGGAATAAATCCTTGTCCCACCTGTCTAAATGGAACTCGGTTTACAGCTTCTCTCAACAACATTACCTTTAGCATGCCACAAACTGCACTTCTTCAAGCTCATTACTTCAACATTAAGGGTGTGTACACTCCAGATTTCCCAGACAAACCACCTACTCCATTCAATTTTACAGGGGCACCTCTTACAGCCAACCTACGGACAAATCTAGGCACAAGGCTTAGTAAAATTGCTTTCAATTCCACAGTTGAAATAGTAATTCAGGACACCAACTTGTTATCAGTGGAATCACATCCTTTCCATCTTCATGACTACAATTTCTTTGTGGTTGGAACTGGCGTCGGAAACTTTGATCCCAAAAAGGATCCAGCAAAATATAACTTGGTTGATCCTGTAGAAAGAAATACTGTAGGTGTTCCGACGGGTGGTTGGACTGCTATTCGGTTCAGAGCTGATAATCCAGGTACCTAGTTTACAACCAACTTTAGTTAATGAACTTTTTCTATATATTGTTTCTCATTTATTCTTAGCATATCCAATTTTCTGTGAAGGGGTCTGGTTTTTCCACTGTCATCTGGAGTTGCACACAGGATGGGGACTAAAAACAGCATTTTTAGTGGAAAATGGACCAGGATCAGATCATAATATTCTGCCTCCACCCAAGGATCTTCCACGCTGCTAATTCACCTGGCTTTCGCTCTTATCTGTACAGATGGATATCTTGTCCATCTTTACAAATTTGCTTCATGTTCCATATGGAGGCAAAAGGCTTCGAGGATCATACACATCTAAGAAAGGATTTTCTATTGAGAAAATCAAAGAGATTCGTTTGGATTCATTTGTAGTTTGAGTTGTAATAAAGGTCCACAAGATTTTGGACTGTTGTTTTTATGAACTTCCCTGATTCATTTAATATCTACTAGTTGCATTGAAATACGTATGTCGATACTTGCTTTTGACTTGATAAGTTTATCAACTATAGCAAACATGAGTTAATCTAATTAAGCATCTGGATCTCCTAAAATATTTCCATCATCCATATAAGATAATGCCAAGATGCCCACACAAAAACACTTTGAAGTAACAGTTTATACTTCAGGAAAACCAACATCCTAGCTATTTTGTTAAAAAACATCGGAAGAAAAAGACATCTTAATTTCCTAAGGTGGCATTTGATGGGTTTGATTTATGTTTGGTTTTGGGAGAATTAGTTTTGGCTTTGGCTTTTGAGATAATTTGCATATTTTGGATTTGTTTTTATAAAATTGGTTTGTACACCTATTGTGTCTGAAAATATCACTAAACCTAAACGGATTAATATGGGTGAATAAGGTAATTTAAAGCCAACTAGACTGAACTATTAAAAAAATAGTTTAAGAAAGAAATGGTCAAAATGCAATTGGCAAAAAGTTGCAACAGTTCACATACATGCTATGATGAAGAAAAATCCATTAAGTTTGTAAAGAATGAACTAGGAGGCCAAGATCAATTCGTAACGTGCCAAGCTGAATATGGTTCATAATTCACATCAAAAGCAGATCAAGATGAACCTTTCAAGATCAAGACAATAGGCCCTAATCATTCATGTGGCGACCAAAGAGACAATAGGACTATTGATTCTAGATTTTTGGTTAAGAAGTATATAGAAGAGTTCAGAATTAGTCCTAGCTGGGCAGTAAAAGAATTTCAAGCTCATGTGAAAAGAACTCACAAAGTGTACACTTAGTAGATATCAATCTTACAGGGCAAAGAGGAAGGCATGAGACGTGATTACAAAGACCAAAGAAGAACAACTTAAAATGTTGTAGGACCATTGCGCGGAGCTATGAAGGAGTAATCCAAGGATTACATGTATTCTGAAGCTGGATGATGGATGATTATCCAAAAATAATTGTCAGAGGTACGAAAAGATTTTTAGGTTCTATTTTTGCTATGCAGCATGTGAACAAGGGTTCTTAGCTGGATGAACACCAGTTATAGGTGTTGATGGGTGCCATTTGAAAGGACATCAAGTGCTTTTAGATATATTTTTTGATGAGGACTTTGAAGTCAATAATACTAGTGATATTTCAATGCTTTAATGTTTCCAGTTTAAAGTTACATGTAGCTTAATGCTTTCAGATTCTTATTGTATCATAGTTTATAGGTAAGCAGAATGCAGAAGCACTTTTGCAGTAAGAGAAATGTGAAATATAAACGCATGAACAGCAAATAGTAGAGAAAGGAAACCTTAGTCCCGAGCTTGCCACTAGACATTTTCTGTACCATTAAGTTGAAGCAAATACTTTGACAATTGCCTCCTCTGTCAGCAGTGTAAAGAATTAATCTTACTCGCGTGTTGGTATCGTAGGAGAAGTTTTTCTATCAGTGCAGAGGCTCCATTGATGTTGACTATTATCACCTATAGATAAAAATCATTTCTTTATCAACATACAATAACATGTTCTTGTTGAAAGTACTCATAGGATTCAATCAAAGTTCTTTTCTTGTTTCTTGAAACAAGGATATTTAGGTATATTTTCTATACACCACCACTAAAGTTCAATTTTAGATTATACGAATTAGCAGAAGCGTTCTAAGCAATCAACTAATCAAATAAGACGTGGTGGTGAAGCGAGCACTTCAAAATAGAGCATTTGATCACTTTCTTGGTGATAGCTATGGTTGCTAAACTTCAACTATTAATGAGGTATTCATATCTTTTCTATACTTAACCAATTCATCAGAAATATTACACCAAATGTAATGAACAAGATCTGATGTCCTACGGTTTGCGAATTATATGATTTTTGCCACTGAGATTAGTAATGTGGAAGCGGCCAAAAGGTGCTGCAGAAAAAGAGAAAGAATGGGTTGCAACATAAATCATTCTCATTTAAAACCCACCTGTAATTGCGAAAAATCGAAAGAGACATCGACAAGTATCCAAATAATCGGAGCAAAATACCTAGAATCGTGAGTAACCTCCATGAAATATGCTAAAAGAAATCATGTAGGTTTGATCAAAATTTAGGTCAGTTAGGCTTGCACTTAAAAAGAGAAAGAGAGAAATTGGGGAAGTAGTGCATTCTAGTACGTTTTCATCAAATGTAGCTCAGATGAGCTTGTGTTCTGAGAGAAAGGGAAAGTGTACTTCATTCTAGAAGAGAATTTACAATTAGCAGAAAAGGACATATGTTAATTTCCTAGGCAGCGTTTGATCGCTATTTATGTTTGGTTTTGGACAACGGAAAAGGGTCAACTATGCCCTTATACTATTGAAAAAGGTCTAATATTACCCTTCGTTATACTATCAGTCCAAATATACCCCTAATATCATACTATCGGTCCAAATATAGTCCTAACACTGTAAAAGTAGTACAAATCTACCCTTACTCCGTTAACTGCCTCCCCTCTGAACACATTTTATTGCTACCTCACCATTTCACCTTGTTTGCAGCTACCAAGTTCAATGACTTTAAAGTTCTTTCATTATTTTGAAGACTTCAGTGCCTCAACTTCCTCTTGCTTTTCAAAATACCTATTGCTTCTCAGGCCGACCCTGGAATTATACATACCTTTCGCTTGACCTTACAATTTTGTGTTTTATTTTGCATTTCATTGTGTTGCCGCTAAATTTGTTAGCAATTCTTTGGTATAGTGTGTTTGTATATCTATGATTTGTGATTTTTCTTCAAATGAAAGGGAAAGAAAGGTTGTGGGGAAGGGATGAAAATGGGAGTGGAATAGTGAGGTGGCATTGAAATGTGGTCATACGGAGGCAGTTAACGGAGGAATGGTAGGTTTGTACCACTTTTATAATGTCAGGGATATATTTAGACCGATAGTATAATGTTAGGGATATATCTGGACCGATAATATAACGGAGGACAATATTAAATCTTTTTCAATATTATAGGGGCATATTTGGCCCTTTTCCCGAACTGTTGAAAACTTTACATATTTTGGATTTGGTTCCACAAATATTGTTTTGTGAAAATTTTATGTTTGAAAATAGCACTAAACCTAAACGCATTAATATTTGGGTGAAAAGGGTACTTTAAAGCCAACTAACTTGAATTATTAAGAATTAGTTTAACAAATAATTAGGAGCTTGTTTGAAAAGCTACTTTGGAAATGGATTTGGATGTAATTACACAGTTTGGCATGTTTGTTTGGCCAAGTAATTACTTGGTCAGCATGGAATTGGGTGTAATTGGAGGGGTCTAGTTACACTCTCCAATTCTCAAGGGGGAGGTGAGAATTGGTGGTAATTACACTATGCTATTACAAGGTTGCCTTTTAGTTTCTTTCTTTTTTGTTTTTATTTTAAATTATTTTCTTATAACTTTTTATTTCTATTATTTTAATTTTTTTAAATTTTATTTACTTTTTAATTTCTTTTGAAATTTTAAATTATATTTTTCTTTGTACATTATTTATCTTTTATTTCTCTACCTTTACTCTTTTTTTATTCCATGTAATTGCTTATATATTTTTTTTATTTATTTTATTATTCTAGTTTTTGAAACTACAACTCCTAATATTAGAAATAACGAGTCGTGCAATTAAAGAGGAATTTTATTGTTGAATGTAGTTATAAACTTATTATGTTTTTTAATCTTAAGTTGTAGTGGAACTTACTATTATTATGTTGGAATTTGACATATGTTAGATTTTTTTTTTAATTTTAAAATTGTGTTATATTCATGGTTCCAATTTACTTGTTTAGTAGTATTAGCTCACATTGCATGTTGTTCATTTTTTAGTTAGAATTGATAGATTAGTTTTGTCAAATATTTGAATAATGTTATGGCATTATATTTATAAATATTAATTTATTTTATCAAACATGAATTTCATGATGTTCTTACAAAATGTATATTTTTAATTTTTGGAAGTATCTAAATTAAATATTATTAATTTGATATATATATATATATATATATATATATATATATATATATATATATTATTTTAACAATATTAGTTATAAATATATGATTATTAGTTAATGTATATTCACGAAAAAATATACATCTTAAATACCAAATATATTATCATTTATACTTATAAAATCTTATAGGTATATATTTNTATATATATATATATATATATATATATATATATATATATATATATATATATATATATATATATATATATATATATTATATTTTTATAATATTAGTTATAAATATATGATTATTAATTAATGATATTCATGAAAATGTACATCTTAAATACCAAATATAATATTATTTATATTTATCAAAATTTATAGGCATATATTTATTAAATTAACTTTTAAATTTTGATAATTACTTCATTTAAAATTTAATTTAACCGTATAATTACACTTGTGCAGCCAAACAGTAAACTTGTAATTATACTGTAATTACATTATGACAAACAAACAGATCTTCGTAATTACATAACTGTATAATTACTAGGCTGTGTAATTACTACCCTAGTAATTACACCAATTCCAATTACTGGTAGCTTTCCAAACATATCCTAAAAATGCAAACTGTTGGAACAGTCAAATGGGATGATAACAATAATAAATTAATAACCCCTTTTGAGAATTGGTAGAAAATTTGTTGCTACTTAATATTAGTGCAATTTCAAGAATTATCTTCAATTAACATAGCAAACTATAAAAGCAAAGGGAAAAAGAAAAGAATATTCCTACTTGTTGGAAGGCACAATATCCAGTTAAGTAGTTCAGTGGACAACATGGAACTTCACACATAAATAAAAAGAGAACAATTTCCAGTTCAATACAAAAAAAGACTTACTTTCTGCAAATCCTTCTATTTTTGCCATCAAACAGAAGATGGCAGCACTGTCTATGACTTGGTCTTGCTCTCCCTTAACCTCCTCCAAATTTAGGCGAGTCAACCGGTGAGTTTCACCTTCATTTTCTCTATATCAAATTCCATTCCTTTTTTTTTAATTATAGTTTTTGGGTATTATTTTCTTCTTTCATTTCACCCATTTATCAGTCACTTTTCTGATACCCAACTAGTTATTGATTTTTCAAAAACACAATCTTTTTCGCTTTGTAAGACTTAAAAATGCAATCTTTTTAAGTGGGTGTTTCTGTGTTTGTTGAGAAAGTGGTTGAATTAACGGGTTGGGGTTGGCTGCAGATATCCAGGGATGGCATTTGCAAGTGTGAAATCTACTGAAGGGTTGGGGAATTTACCCAAGGTCGTTTTGACTTCTCCTCATGGAAGGTACATTCTTAGTTTTTTAGCTTAATGGTTCAGATTAGATGTTAATTTATTAATTGCAGATTGTGAAGGCTAGCGAAAATTGTATATTTTCTGTCCAAGTAGGATTGTAAGAAATAGTTGTGGAAAAAGAAGTCAGCCATTTGATGTAGAACCTTAATCCTAACCATAATTGTACTATATTAATTACTCAGGAAAGATCTAATCTTGAAGGATTAAATATATCGGGCTATTTTCTCAAAGGTGGATAAGTAAAAAGAAATGTAATGACAAGGTTGGTGAAGATCTTCCAAGTTCTTCATGTTGAATTGATCACAGTCTGGACAAAAAACTAATTGTTCTGGAAATGGTAGATGTCAAAGAAAAGTGATAACTGGTTATGCAATCAGCTGTTTATCGATCATACTGATAGTACTACATTAGTCATTCCCATAGCAAATATCACTTGTCGGGTAATGCAGCAATGCTTACTTCCTATAGCTTGACAAGGCCAAAACACTGGATATTGAATAGGCAAAGCCAATATGTCCTTATCCAAAAAAAAATCAATATGTTCTTTGTGTACTATCATTGAAAAGCTGGTTTATATGTTGTCGATTGGTTGAAAGTTGAAACATTTTTCTTTCCCTTATTTTGCAGTGAGGCCGAGCTATATCTATTTGGAGCTTGTCTCACATCTTGGAAAGTAGACAGTAAAGATCTTCTTTTTGTTAGACCAGATGCTGTATTCAATGGTCAGAAACCAATCAGGTTTCGTGCATGTTCCAGTTTTCAAGTTTTATAATTTATTCACAATTAAGTTTACTCTTTCTAAATGGCTAAAGCTTTCTGCTTTCTCAACACAGTCAACCATGTTTGGTGATTAACAGTTCACCAGAGCAGAAGCTATTTTCTTTAATTTTGTTATTGTTGCAGTATCTTCAATTTCTTATTTGAAACTGAAAGAGCTAAAGAAGTTATATCACCTTCCTTACTGATTATTCCACATTTATAGTGGAGGAATACCGCATTGTTTCCCCCAATTTGGACCTGGCCCAATCCAGCAGGTAAATTGCTTCATGCGTTTTTATGTATATAGCTTAGACTACTTATAGTTGGAGAGCTCAGTATTTTTTACTGGAGACACAACTCTTTTACAAAACCTTCAACTGACAATTTCTGCTGCCAACACACTTTATCACTTAGTCAGATGCTAGAAATATATTTTAAAGCTCCACTTAGAGTTATATTGGTAATTAGGGCACACAATGTGTCAATATATTCTTGGGCAAATTATCTGATCAGTTTCTGAATGCTGGTTTTGAGTCATCCATATGCTCTTCTAATTGACAGCACGGATTTGGAAGGAACATGAATTGGTCTCTTGTTAGCTCCGAAAATGTGGAAGGGAATCCTATTGTTACTGTGGAACTAAAGGATGGCCCTTACAGCCGTGCAATGTGGGACTATAGTTTCCACGCTCTTTACAAGGTTCGAATAGTAGTTATTTAACATCTTCATTTACCAATCAATATTGTCGTCTTGTTTATCCTCATATTCCTAGATTGCTTCTGTAGCTAATTAACTGTTCACGAACAGCTAAACTGGATAAATAACTGTTTGAGTAAACAGAAGGTTGAATGCTATTGGCAGAGCTATGGGGAAAATGCGCAGCTACCTTTCCATCTCAAAATGATGTTTGCCCATGTTAATTTGAAGTTTTTGAAAAGTAACTAGTACGTTTTATTTTTGAAAAGGTAAGTAAATTTTATTAATGCAAGCACCAAGGAGGTACTGCAAAACAGAAGTAAACAATTTTCAAAAGTAATCCCCCCGTACCCCCCCTAAAATACCCTCCCACCACCCACCCTACCCAACCTTTTCGT
>NW_017670691.1:194910-222409 GCF_001879085.1 Nicotiana attenuata
TAGTACGTTTTATTTTAGAAAGTAAGTAATTTATATGACAGCACCAGGAGTACTGACAAACAGAACGTAAACTATTTACAAAGTAACCTCCCCCCTCCCCCCCCTCCCTCCCCACACACCACCCTCCAATTTTTTCTGAGAAAGTTATATTACCCTCTTCCCTATATCTATCGGCCCACAACTCTCAAATGAAACTCTATCACTGGCATGTGACTTTTATGTAAAGGAATCTGATAAAGGATTCTCATTTACGTACTTCGGTGAAACACCTATTTGATGTGATAGATGGCTATGCTATACATTTCCGGTAATGCGTAGTTACAACCCAGATTCTTTTGATCAAGCATGATACATGATAAAACTTTTAACTTTGCATTTTGCAATTTCTTGCAGATCACTCTTGATAAGAAGACCCTTTCCACGGAATTCACAGTTACAAATACTGACAACAAACCATTTTCGTTTACTACTGCTCTTCATACTTACTTCCGCGTAAGTATTTCTCTGGAAACTTATGAGTTGAAATTCCCATAGTTGGGGCGCATCTCCTGAAACTTTTGAACTTTATCAGGAATTCAAGGCCTGGCAAATTATAGCGTTGGGAAATGGAATAATAAGATATTGTTTTCTCCCAAAAGAAAAAATAAGATGTCAATACTGAATAGTCTTGTTCTGCTGTCTCCCCCCCTTCAAGTCAAATAAACCTCTCCTTTTTCCTTTTCTCTTTCTTTTCCCTCAAGCATTTTGGCTCTGGGGGTGATGAAAGTTAACTCATTTCATTAGAATTTCATTATCTTTCTCGTAAACTTAATTCATGATCATTGGTAAGCTTGTTATCTACCAAAGAGAAAAACCTTTTTCATTGAATGTTCTATTCTCCAGGCTTCTGTAACAGGTGCATCAGTTAGTGGCTTAAAAGGTTGCAAAACTCTAAACAAAGTTCCTGATCCGACAAATCCTGTGGAGGGTAAGGAGGAAAGGTCAGTATGAGATCTCAAATAGATCAAGAAAGAGTCATTCTCTTCTACCAGGATATACTTATTATCTTAAAGAATTCATGACTGTAAATAAGAGCATCCATTCTTTATGGTATGCTCTTAGATTAACAGTATTTGTTCATGCATTCTGCAGAAACTAATCCACGTCCTGATAATTTTCTCTGCCACAGGGATGTGGTGACATTTCCTGGATTTGTGGACTGTGTATATCTTAATGCACCTAATGAGTTACAGCTAGATAATGGTTTAGGTGATAAAATATCCATCAAAAACACCAAGTGAGTTACTACTTTCCACCCACCTTCATGGAGTTGGTCAAACCTAGTTGTCTAATTTAGCAAGTTGAATGTGTTTTGTACATGCAGCTGGTCTGATGCTGTTCTATGGAACCCTCATCTGACCATGGAACAAAGCTACAAAGACTTTGTTTGTGTTGAAAATGCCAAGGTATTTATACAGGATCTCTCTGTTTTCTTAAATTGAAATGTGTGTCTAGATTTCTCCTCCCATTTCCTTTGACATTCTGCATGTGATTTCCACATACATTTGATCTAATTGCAAATTAGTAGCCTGTTGCCTACCCAATTGCATGTTATTTCTCTTACTTATGGTTGAAAAGCTTCATATGCTTGACCTCATTTGCTATTTCTGTTGTTTTCCCTCGTTCATATCAGATTGGAAAAGTTCAGCTGGAACCGGAGCAATCTTGGACGGCTGTACAACATCTAACTGTTGCTTAAAGATGGCTGAGTAGAGAAATCAACTTTTTGGAGAAAATCTTTGCTGCTTTTCAAGTTAAAAGGCTCATCTCTGGACAATGGTTGAGAAGGACAATACACAATAAAAAAATAATGTTGTATCTTGCATGGCATGATTTTCATGGCAATTGGAGTGTTGAAGTGATATTTTCATATTCTTTCCCTCTTCTCTCCCCCTTTAATCTCCACTTTATTTGCCAATCCTCAAAGTTAGGAAATGAAGCTGCAAAACATGTATGTTGGATTCTCCAAATTTTGTGATTGAGGGGGAAATGTACTATGTATAAGGAAAAGAAAAAAGAAATGCAAGTTCTTGATTCATTCTGAAATGAGTCCTGCATTATGCTTGTTGCATGCAAAACATTTCCAGCTCTCTCTTAGAATGGTAAAAGTGCTCAAGCTAAGGCCAAACGAGAGTAATTACAGAGCCGAATACTAAAAACTGTTGCCTCACAAAGCAGAAACTAAAATGAAATTGAGTATTATCAAGAGATCAACATAGCAATGAAACAAACCATCAAAATGAGAAACACCACAGCCAAAACCCAACATACCCAAGTCACTCTCTTCTTCTGGTGCTGCTTAGCATAGAAAAGACTGTTAGTCCCACCACTGATGAAACTACCAGCAGTAGCCATATTCCGCTCAATATCATCAATCTGTTCACCTTGTGTCTCAACTAAAACAGCCATATCAAGAAATACTTGATGAAGTTTCTCCAGGCTCTTCTGTATGTCCATTACAGCCTCATGCCTATCTTTCTCCTCCACATTCATCTCTGTCTTTCCTTCAAATATTTCAACTTTCCCACTTCCCCCTAACACCATCTTCTCAATCACTTCCTCTGTTGGCTCCTGACCCGTCTCGTTGTAATATCTTCTTCTGAGGCAGTCTTTGTAATCTGATATGATTTTCTGCCTCAAAGCCTGAAACTCATTCATAATGTCCCTAAGCTTGACCCTCAATCCATTAGTCATGTTGACTCTTGTTCGATCAACCACAGTGCCTTCTGCATATGCCATTGATAACTTTCGATTAGTCACATTTGATTTGTCGAGTGATTCAAGTTTTGCCTTGACAATCTTGGCTTTGCGAAGGACAGAAACCATGTCTGAATCCATTCTATCTCTAAGGCCACGAAGAACTTTGGGGCCGTGAGTGGTTTTTGTCTCTGCATTCAGATTTTGAAGATCAATCAAGAGATTAGTAATCTCTTGAATGTTAACTTTTACTGTCTCGATTTCATGGAAGAAGTTGGAAAGATTGTCTTCATCTGTGCGGCTGAGTTGGCCCATCTCCAAATCCCTCTCTGTTTCAAGATCCAACTGGGCTTGTTTCTTCAATTCCACATAACTTAAGAACGATTTCGTCATGAGATCGTTCATCTTCACTCCACTTTCTGGAAACTCTACAATTAATCAAGAACAACTTTATAAACACACCAGAAAAGAAGTTTACAGTAGTGGAAGGAACTGCATGCAAGAAAACATTTCTACTATTTTTTTCAGTATGGCAATTTGTTATGAAATAATCCGATTGAAAATGAAATTCCATACCAAGAAAACATGATAAACAGAGGAAGAGATAAAATAAGAATTAAGGGGAAAGAAGCGATACAATGGCGTCTTGAAAACAAAGAATGCAATGAGTGAATTAAAGAAGAAACCTTCCACTTCAAATTCTGATGGAACAGAATTGGGGGGTATTATCCAATTTTTGAAGACCTTTGCAGTTCTTCTCCTTCCAGATGATGAAGAAAATGGCGTGAGTCTTCTTCTTCTCCTTCTTTTGGTAACTGTATGGGCAAGAGAAGGGGAATTGGATTCTAGAGAGTTTCAAATATTTGAAAGTTTCGTAAGGCAGAAATGACAAGTAGCCGTTAAATAGTTGTCCCGCTTAAGTCGGTGACGGTTACTAACTCAAGTAGTAATCCCAAGGAAAAAAGAAAGGAAGAGGTGGGAAAGGTCGATACATAAACCACTCTGACTTGGCTCATTTTAAAGACTAAAGTAAAATTCCCGTTAAATTTAGTGGGCGTTTGGACATAAGTAAAATTTCGAAAGAAGGTAGAAATTTTTTTTCAAGTAAAAATGATATTTAAAAATTAAAGTTATTTTTGGAAATGAATATAATTTTGGGTTGTTTTTGAATTTTTGTGAGTGATCTGAGCGAAAATTTTAAAAAATAGCTTTTTGGACTTTTTCAAATTTTTGAAAAATTCCAAAATTCATCTTCAAGTGAAAATTAAAAATCTTATGGCCAAACACTATGTATACGGCCGAAACTGGGCTCATCTATTGCATGACGAATCGGAACCGAACGTGATGGATTGAAGATCGACCACAGGTTCCATCGAACCAAAGTACGAAGTCAGAACATACGTCTCCAAGATCTTCGAGCCCGTGACTCCGGAACCAACCCCAACTCCGAATAAGCTCGAGGAAACATTATCGGACCCAGTAACGGAAGACCGAAATATCCGCAACCGGTCGGATATCACGGCAGGAATCTCGGCACGTATCAATGAGAGACCTATTAATTAGCAAATCATGAGATTTCTTGCCTTTGATAGAATTGTACCTAAAGCAGGATTCTCCTACTATATAAAGGGGGTCTGATTCTTTGTACTACACATTGTAACACGCTTCCCAAAGCATTATAATATTATTTTCTTACTGCAAGCCACTGTTATTCTGTATTTGACATCATTTGGATCATATTCAATTCAAGTGAGACTTATTTCCCAAGGTTATAACTGTTCAAGTCACACAGTTTGAATTTACTTTATTATTGTTTGCTTTATTTATAATTCAATCCATCGCTTTGTGTCACATTAATTTATGTATCCTTAAAACCACTTATAAATTCAATTGTTATCTGATTTAAAAGGTAAACAGTTTGGCGGATAATAGTGGTTATTTGATACGAATTTTCACACTATTTTACACTTGTTCTTTGAAGTGTCTCTGATTTCAGGATTAAACTCAAAATGTCAAACTCACAATTAACACATCTACCTTAAGGTCGACACGTGGGCCGGTTAGGCCCGGGCCCAGCCCAGACCCGCGAGCCCATATAGGTAGTGGGCCTAAACGGGCCTAACAGTTTAAACCCGGGACCAGGTGGGGTGGGCTGCTAAAGTGGGCCGGCTCCCTAAAAAAGCCCGTGAGACCGGGACCGTTTGGGCCCAAGACCGGCTACTAAGTGGGCCGGTTCAACCGGTCCTAAACGGGCTCAAACGGGCCCAGCGGCTATTTTTTTTATAAAAAAAAGTTTATTCCAAAAATTTTTTTGCCGTTAGAAAAGTTTAAAAAATGGACATTGGCCTGCAAAAATAGCTGTTTGTTATTTCTAAAATGGCCATTTAACCNGCCCGTGAGCCCATATGGGTAGTGGGCCTAAACGGGCCTAACCGTTTAGGACCGGGACTAGGTGGGGTGGGCTACTAAAGTGGACCGGTTCCATGAAAAAGCCCGTGAGACCGAGACCGTTTGGGCCTGGGACCAGCTACTAAGTGGGCCGGTTCAATCGGTCCTAAACGGTCCCAACGGTTATTTTTAAAAAAAAGAAAAATTTTATTCCAAATTTTTTTAGCCGTTAGAAAAGTTTAAAAATTGGCCGTTGGCCTGCAAAAATAGCCGTTTTCTATTTCTAAAATAGCCATTTAACCCCCTCCCACCCCAACTTTGTTTTAACCCCAAACTTTTTATAATTACACTTTTTCCTATTTTCAACTATAAATACCCCCTCATTCTTTCATTTTTCTCACAAAATCACCAATCTCTCAATCTCTCTCTCAAATTTTCTTCTATAATTGCTTACTTTATTGTTGCAATTTGTGAAAAATTGTGAAGTTGGTGAATTGAAATCTTCAAGTCTTCAACGATATATAATTTTCAACAAGTTGTTCGTCAATTCGGTAAACTCGTTCCAACTCTTAAGTTTTAATATTATAGTTTTGTTTTGTTTTATTTACTTTTGTATTGTTTGATTAATTAAGATGGATCTTTTGTTAAAAAAATATTTAGTAAAAATAAGGGAAAATCCAAGAGTGGTGAATCTAGTGGCCAATCTATTCCTCCTCCAATTTCCCGGGCTCCCCTACCCAAACCCCATACCCGCCCTCCACCTGCTCCTATTCTTGATAGTGATAATACTTTATTACAATTTACTGAGAGTCAATATTTGCATAATGTTGGAGGTGGTGAACACTTAGACCATGAATATATGAATGCTCTTTATGGTAATCCAACTATTGATGAAGATAATGAGCAGGAAATAGATTTGGATGAAACGTAACTGGATGATGATACACCCACTAGTCCTGTTGTTGAAGTTAACCCAACTAATCCAGATGAATGCCCCGTCTGACCCCCTGTTACTACCCCTACTTTTTCTAGACAACTTTCTAAATGGGCCGAAACATCTCTTGTTTGGACATTTTTTATTCAAATGAGAGAAAAAAAATAAAGCTAAGTGTAAAACTTGTGGCAAAGAGTTAGCTTTTAACTATGTTGATCAGGAAGGGGGGGGGGGAGCGACGGGAAGTTTGAGGAGACACATAATGCTACACCTTCGAGATAAAGTTAAATATCTTCGTATGAAAGCTTCGGCCGAGGGGACAAGTGTACCTAGTCAGCCTGACCCTAGTACCGGGTCAAATCTATTTCAACCGAAAATTAACACTGTTACCGGTGGTATTTTATATTATGATCCAAGAAAAGATAGGGAAGAATTGGCAAAAATGGTTACTGTTATGTGCTTACCCTACAGTTTTCCTTCTAAACCACACTTTGTGCATTATATTAGAAAAGTTTTTAATCCTATTTATAAAGGATGGCCTCGCACAACCGTAAAGAGCGATATTTATAAATATAAACATGAATATGAACAATATTTGCGCTATTTATTTACTCATATTAATTGTCGTTTGCTATTACTACTAATATTGGTAGAGGTGGTAATGACTGTGATTATCTTATTGTTACCAGTCATTGGATTGATGAGGATTGGATAATGCAAAAGCGCATTATCGCTTATAGAATAATTAATTCACGTCACATAGGGCAGTTTGTAGATATTTTTGCATTAGTAATAAAATAATGTCAATTTCAATGGATAATGCTACTAGTAACACTAGTTGTAGCCTTGCTTACCACTACACTAAATCCTGCATTTAGTAATATTTTTCATGCATATTTACCATTTAATTGTGGGTGATGGTATGAGAATTTTAAATGTTGAAATTGAAAAGGTTAAAATGGCTCTTCACTGGCTTTTTAATTCAAACCGTAGAAGTAGACTTAGAGAATATTTTAAAAGATGCGATGAATTTGGCCTAAGAGAAAGAAAGGTTCCTAAACCTTGTCCAACTAGATGGAATTACATGTATGAAAGTTTAGTTGTTGCATATGAATATAGAAACCCCATAAACTCAACGTTTAATGCTCATGTAAGTGATGATGATGAGCACCTTACAAATGCGGATTGGGCTAATGTTAAAATGCTTGTAGATTTTTTAGAAAAATTTCATATTGCTACAAATGAATTTTCTGGGCAATATTATCCTACTATTTCTAACTGTTTAGTTTATCTTGCAGAACTTGCAAATTTGTTTGCTTATTTTTCAGAGGGTGGGAAAATTTATGAACAAGCTATTGATTCTATGAGAAAGAAATTTAAAAAATATTTTTTCCCTATTTTCCCTATTTATGGTGTTGCTGCCTTGTTAAATCCTACTATGAAATTAGGAGGTCCTCAATATTGGTATCAATCTATTTATAATGGTTTAGCACTTGAAAATGAGGAATTGTCTACACTTAGGACGCACAAGCCTCAATTAAAATAAATGCTCAAACTATTTATAGTGCTTATCAAATTGCAATAGATAATGCTAGACCAAATGTTCCAACTCCTTCTTCTTCTAGTTCTCAATCATCTAAAAGAACTGTGGGAGTAAAAGCACTTACTGCTTGGGCCGGGTTCAGGGGTTCTCAAGGTTCTAGTACTAGTGATTGTTCACAACTAAATGAGCTTGAAGTTTATTTGTCACAGGGAATTGATGAAGTTAATCCCGACGGCTCATTTAATCTTTTGGAATGGTGGAAGGACAAAGAAAAACACTTTCCGATTCTTTCAAGGATGGCCCGAGATATTTTAACCATTCAAGCTTCAACAGTGGCATCAGAGAGTGCTTTCAGTCAAGCAAGACTTCAACTCGGTGATTATAGAGCGTCTATGAGGGAGAGCTTGGAAAAATTAGTACTTTTCAGAGATTGGATCCGTTCGGAACGAAGAAATGTTGGACTTGCTGAATCACAACCAGAGGTAGACGAAGCTTACGAAGAAATGCTAGCTGAACTTGTGGAGGATGCAGCTTCGCCCGGAAGCGGTGATGAACAAGCTTCTTTTCCGCCACCACCAACGGAAATTCCTCCGAACCTTGAAGGATTTATGAAATTTGTAAGAGATACCATGTAAAATTAATATGTAACTTGTATTTTGGCACATCTTGATTAGTTTCTTTTTCTTCTCAATGGTGGTATTAGCACCTTGTTGTGCTCATTCCATGGGGGAAGGAAGACTAAGAAAGATATTGCCAGGTCTTGTTGATGCTATAATAAAATTATAATGCATTTCTTTGAATATCTCTTTACAATATTTTTGTGTTTAAATTTGAATTCACAATTCTATAATGTAGTTTTTACAAGGAATTGCCTTAGATAACAAAATTTTTAAAAAAAATTGAACCGTTGGGCCCACTTAGGCCCGGGACCTGCCTTCTTAGCCCGGGACCATTAGTTCATGGTCTCGGGCCCGGTCCGGTTCCTACCAAAAGCCCATGAATCCTGGGACCGTTTAAGCCCGTCCCGCGAAGCCCGGGCCCACTTAAGACCGTCCCACGAGGCCCGTTTAGGCCCAGGCCTGGCCCACATTACACCCTTAATCTGCCTGCTAACGGTGAGTCTTGTCACCACGGTGAAAATAATAACATAGCACCCGGTAACGAGGTACCGCCTGTTGATCCCATTGGAATTCCAATTGCGAGCCCGTTGGACGCTAATTCGCATGTGGCTATCGACACAAGCCTCCCTACTGACCCCGAGAATAGCATCCGTGGTGGAGCCCGGTCGACAGCACAGAATACTCAAAACAATGGAGGAGACGGGGTCAATCTACGGATGATCTTTGAAATGTTGCAGGCTCAATAGGCGGTAATAGCTCAGTTACAAAACCAGAGCCGCATACCGAGCAAGATCGAGCCTGACCCGTTTCGAGAGATACTGGTCGCGGAAAGGTCGAGTTGGAACGAGTCAGCTAATAACCCCGAGATCATAAAAATGCTCGAGGAGCTGACAAAACGAATAGAATCAGGGGAGAAGAAAATCGAAGCAAACAACATAAAGGTGGAAACCTACAATTCTAGGGTCGACCAGATCCCGGGAGCGCCACCGATATTGAAAGGCTTGGATTCCAAGAAGTTTGTACAGAAACTTTTCCCTCCGAGTGCGACTCCGAAGCCGATCCCTTAACAATTATGCATGCCCGAGATTCCTAAGTACAACAGAACGACCCACCCACACGAGCATGTCACTTCATACACATGCGCCATCATAGGAAACAACTTGGAGGATGATGAGATCGAGTCTGTCTTGCTGAAGAAATTCGGAGAAACGCTGTCAAAGGGAGCTATGATATGGAATCACAACTTACCCCCTAACTCTATTGAATCATTTGATATGCTTGCAGTCTCTTTTGTGAAAGCACACGCTGGGGCTATCAAGGTCGAAACCAGGAAATCAGACCTCTTCAAAGTAAGACAAAAGGATAATGAAATGCTCAGAGAGTTTGTATCTCGGTTTCAAATGGAACGGATGGACCTGCCACCAGTCGCTGATTATTGGGCCGTTCAAGCTTTTACCCAAGGACTCAATATTCGAAGTTCATGGCTTCACAGCAGTTGAAACAGAATCTGAAAGAATATGCGGCTGTCACTTAGGCTGATGTGCATAACCGATATCAATCGAAGATCAGAGTCGAAGATGATCAACTAGTGGCTCTTTCTGGGTCCGTTTATCCTGTTAGACCCATCGACAGAGTCAAGAGAGATATCGATCGTGAACCAAAGTCGAACAGAGATCGGTATCAGCCGTACAATGAGGATCGAAGAAGCAATGGGTCCGAACGAAGTTCTATATGAAATGAAAGAAGAAATGAGCGAGGCTAGAAAGACAGCAAGAATGGTTTCGATAGGCCTATCGGACCCAAAGAAGCACCAAGGTTATCAGAATATAACTTTAGCGTTGATGTTGTTGCCATCGTATCGGCTATAGGACACCTCAAAGATACCAAATGGCCTCGACCTCTACAATCTGACCCTGCCCAAAGGGATCCGAACTAGCTGTGCAAATATCACGGCACTCATGGCCACAGAAAAGAGGATCGACGATAGTTGAGGGAGGAGGTATCCGGTTATTCAACAACATACATCTTCGAGAATTCCTGAGTGACCGAGCCAAGAATCATTTCAAAAATAGGGACTCTAATAAACAAGCCGAGCAGGATGAACCTCAACACGACATCCACATGATTATCGAAAGGGTCGATGTTCCTCAAGGTCCGATGTTAAAGCGCACCAACGTATCCATCACAAGGGAGAAAAGGACTCGAGATTACATACCAGACGGAACTATATCTTTCAGCGACGAGGACGCAAGGCAGTTTATCTTTCAGCACCAAAGTATCCATCGACATATCACTAGTTGCTAATATTCCAAACTCCCGAGGGAATTAAACACATAAGAGGTGACCAACTAGCAGCAAGGGAGATAAATTCAATTTCGGTCTCCAGAAGCAAAGGGAAGGAGCATGCGGCATAGCAATTACAGAAACCGGCGCCTGCTCCCAAGTCAAGCGAAGTCAACTAGAGGGAAGAGGCATCGAAATCTTATCAGGTGACAAGGTATTTCCGGTACCAAAAGAGACAGATGCAACAAAATCCACAGCGGAAGAGCTTGAGCAAGTCGCACTATTCGAAAATTTCTTGGAGAGGATATTCCACATGGGGACAGGACTGTATCCCGAACAAAGGTCTAGATCTATTGAATTTCTTAAATTTAACGTCAATTGTTTTGCGTGGTCGCATGTGGATATGACAGGTATACCGCCGAAAGAGGCTGTACACAAGCTAAGCTTGGATCCCAGCATTCATCTGGTAAGACAGAAAATAACGTCCTATTGCCGAGGCCAGAAACAAATTCGTCAAAGAAGAGGTAACTTACCTACTTGATATTGGTTCAATCCGAGAGGTAAAGTGTCCAGACTGGTTAGCTAACGTAATAGTAGTTCCAAAG
Source organism: Nicotiana attenuata (assembly GCF_001879085.1). Lineage (NCBI taxonomy): Eukaryota > Viridiplantae > Streptophyta > Magnoliopsida > Solanales > Solanaceae > Nicotiana > Nicotiana attenuata. The sequence continues at coordinate 206,020 of NW_017670691.1, forward strand.
AAGAATAATAAATTTCGCATGTGCGTAGACTATAAGCACTTAAATAAGGCGTGCCCAAAGGACTCGTTCCCATTGCCGAACCGGGCATGAGTTAGTGAGTTTCCTCGATGCTTACTCCGAGTACAACCGAATTAAAATGAACTCGGAGGATCAGGAAAAAGCTTTGTTCCTAACGAATTTTGACACATATTGCTATAATGTGATGCCCTTCTGGCTAAATGACGCCAGAGCTACTTATCAGCGGCTCATAAACAAAATGTTTGAAAAACAAATAGGGAAAACCATGGAAGTTTATATAGACGATATGCTTGTTAAGTCTTTGCATGCAGGTGATCATCTTAAACACTTGTAAGAAACTTTTGACATCCTAAGGAAGTACAACATGAAGCTTAACCTCGAGAAATGTGCGTTCGGGGTCAGCTCCGGCAAGTTCCCGGGGTTCCTAGTGTCACAAAAGGGGATTGTGGTTAACCCCAATAAAATCAAATCCATCAAGGACATCCCGGACCAGCTATCAAGCGTAAAAGAAGTTCAAAGGCTCACGGGGAGATTGGCCGCTTTGAGCAGGTTCATTTCCCAGTTTTCAGAGAAATGCCATCATTTTTTCTCGCTACTCAAAAAGAAGAACAACTTCGAATGGACCCCAGAATAGGCTTTGAGGGATTTGAAAAAGTACTTGTCAAGTCCTCCGTTATTATCAAATCTGGAGGAAGGTGAAAAACTGCTAATCTACCTAGTAGTCTCGGAGGTAGTGGTAAGCGCCGTTTTAGTCCATGAGGATGAAGATATGCAATATCCTATTTATTATGTTAGTAGAATTTTAACTAGAGTAGAAACTCGCTACCCGCATTTGGAGAAGTTGGCCTTAGCCCTCGTAGTCTCTGCTCGGAAGCTAAGGCCTTATTTCCAATGTCACCCGATATCTGTGGTGACCACCTTTCCCCTCCAGAATATCCTTCATAACCCGAGCTTTCGGGTAGGCTGGTCAAATGGGCTGTCGCAATCAGTGAATTTGACATAGAATATAAACCTAGGTTTGCGATTAAGTCACAAGTTTTGGATGACTTTGTGGCCAATTTCAGTCTGGGATTGTTACCTTTGGCTACCAAACAAGTAGTGATGGCGTCAGAATTGACATTAGGAGTTTGGACCCAATTTACGGACGGAGCTTCTAACGTAAAAGGGTCCGGGATCGGCATAGTATTAACCACGCCTTCGGGAGAAACCCTAAGGCAGGCCATAAGAATGTTTCCTCTTATTAACAATGAAGCGGAGTATGAAGCTTCGATCGCAGGGCTGGAATTAGCCCGGGGACTGGACTTCGAGGTCATAGAAGTCAAATGTGACTCCCAGTTGGTGGTAAATTAGGTCTACGGGATCTTCGAAGCCAAAGAGGAACGCGTGTAGTAATACGTAGTGAAGGTTTAGGCTCTGCTTGCTCAGTTCAGGGAGTGATCAATTATGCATATCTCGAGGAAAGAAAATGCAGAAGCGGACACATTAGAAAACCTTGGCTCGTTAATATAAATGAAGGGATCGAACTCCGATACGATCGTATAGCTTATGCACTCGATTTTGGACGTAGATAACTACTACGAAGTAAACACGACTAATTTGGACTAGGACTGGAGGAATGAATGTGAGCACGTGATTTTTGCCCTATATGAGTTACTCCCATAATTTCAAACAAAATAATTTTTTTTATTATTTGAAATTTTGTGGATTTTTGTGGCATTTTTATGTTAATTGCTTGCATTTTGTCCCTGCATTTTAATTCATATAAAGATACAAAAACATTGCATTTAGGGTTTCATTTTACATATTTTGGAACTAATTAGTAATTAGGAGTTCTACAAAAATACAAAAATCACAAAAAATGATTTATGTTTCTAGCTTTGAATTTTGTTAGTTTTCCTTTAATTTGTTTTAATTAGTTGTGTTAACCATCATTTAGGTTTAATTAGTTTAATTAGGTCCTAGGGTTTAATTCAGATTTTTATTTTTAATTGTTGAAAAAGAAACGAAAAAGATGAAAAAAAGGAAATAAAGAGAGAAGTTCGAATTTGGGCCAGTCCAGGCTTAATACCCCAGCCCAAACAAAACCGCCAGAGTCTGCTCCAGTCCCGGCCCAATCCATGCCCAAACCCGGCCTGCTTCCCCCTTAAGACGAAACGACGCCGTTTGGCGTCGATAGATCCAGGCCCTCCATCTTCTTTGATCCAACGGCTAGAGTTCCTTCCCCATTTTACACTAATATGTCCAAAACGTTTCATTAACCTAGAGACCACATATGTATCATCCTCGTACAACCCTAATCCCCTCCGTCCCTTCCGCCGGCTCCGCCCTAATGCCGCCACCGAAAATCGCCTCACGACGGCGGCCGGCATCCAATGGCCCTCAAATTTACACCATATATTCCTCGTAACCTCCCCTTTCCAACCCCCCAATCTATTTTTCTCAAATCTCACCCAAGCCCCTCGAATTTTGAAAACCCTAATGCCGCCTCCGCCGCACACGGCGCCGTCGCCACCCAAACATTACCAAGTTTACACCATAGCCTCCCCTCCTTCTCCCCTTTCCAAATCCCAAACCAAAATCCTTCAAACCTGGCTACAAGTACACAAATTCTAGATCTGGGGTTTGCTCAAGGACTGGTCGAATTTTCCAAGGTTTACCAGTGTCTATTCGAGTTCCCAAATAAAGTTATGTGTTTGTTCTTGCTAAGAACAAACATATAATATTATTTGGAGACTCGATTCAAAGGCAGTCTACTAGAAGACCTAAATCGGTAAGGTTTTTTTTTCATTTTGATTTCTATGTGATTTTCCCGCTTTGATTAATTGTTCTTCATAATTAATAGATTTAGGAATTTTTAGGGTTAATTGATTTTCGTTTAATGGATTCTGTTTTTGTTTAATTTTTGTTCTGTTTTGATTTCTTTTAGTTTAATTTTATGTTTGGTTTCGATTAAATAATTCATGGTTGCTGTTGTTAATTTGATTTTAGCTTCGAGTTGATTGCCATTAACTGCTAGTTTACTGTTTGTCAGAATCAATTTCCACAATTAGTTCAATTTTAGGGTCGGATTGGTTATAGCTGATAGTATGTAGGTATGGTGAAAGAGGCTGGGGTTTTAGTTGAGATAAGGTTAGTAATTTCAGGGTATTCAGGGGGTATTTTGGGCATTTGATAACAGGATAGAATGCTGTAGATTAGAATAGAATTCCTTAGAATCTTCTAGAACAGGGCTCAAGTTAGATTTCAGTAAATTTAGGATAGTAACTTGGGTAACAAGTTAAAAAATAGAGGACTAATCTGAAAGTAAAGAGGGACTAAGAGTGTAAACAAAAATTTGAGGGCTGCCCCTCATTTGGCCTATAAAAAGGCACCCTTTAGTGTTCCTTAAGTCACAAGTTTGGAGCCTCCAAAATTCCCTCTCATTGTCCACAAGTTTCAGATCTGAAATTTGAAATCCAAACTCCAAATCTTCAAAAATCCAAAAGAAGAAACAAAAAGCAATAAAAAAATCCAAAAAAAAATTACTGTTACACTAGTGTTCCTTAAGTCATTTTCAGGTTTCATCATTTAATTCAAGTCTCTAGTTCATGTAGGATCCCAACTACTTGAATCTCCTTGTTCTGTTTGATATCTGAGGTTTGAAGGCAGTTCGAGTCATCTAGGCATTGGATCTGGGTAATTTGAGTCGACTGTGGGTCATTAGTTGAATGTATTGCTTTCCTGCGTTCATTTCTGGGCATTTTGATGCTTTTTTGGGTTGAAATATCAGTCTCGTTTGGTTTAAAACATTTCTGGAATCACTGAGTCACTCCCGGGTTAAAATTGCTGCTGTGACTTGCTACTTGCTCTACTAACTGCTTGATCTGCTGCTGATCCTCATCTCTTCTGGTTGAATTTTGATTTCCAGGTACATAATCTAAAGCTGATCTGTTGTATCTTCTCAAGCAAACATGGGAACAAAAGTGATGTTTGATCTTTGCTGAAGTTGCATTGTGTCATTAGCCTCCTATATTTCGAAGTAGTTGCATAAGTTCGATAGTTTTATCCTTTGTATTTTAAGATGAGAACTGGACCGGACTGGAATGTATAATTAAGGACTATTTTTGGAATTGTTTGCACTGTCATGGATAGGCTGTATAATTGAACTGTAGAGCTGAGTTTAGTTGTAGATTACGATAGCTCGTAGGTTGATTATGATGTTTATTTTGACTGTTTCGAACTGCTAGGATATTGCTTTGATTTTAGCATGACCTAATATAGTATTCAATGATAATCGAATTAGCTAGATAAAAATAATTGTTCAAGTTTCAGGTCCAGCAAAATGGCAAATGTGCTCATATAGATAAACTTGTTATTAGCTGTCAGGTTTGGCATGCTGATTCAGGAAAATATGAAAAATCATATTCCGATAATATAGGAACCTTGAGTTCGATGTTAGGCCATTCAGTGTTGTTTGTTTGAAGGATTTCACTAATTTAAATCTGAAGAACAAATTTAGAATCAACTTGATAATTGTATTGGATTTGAATATTTCTGCTTAATATTCCAGTTGACAGGTCCAATTGTTTGAGGTTTTTTTTTGTTTTTTAATTCTGTTTGGGCTTACTCATAAGCCCAAGGCTGGGTAGCCCACACCACTTGTGCTGAGCCCCAACATGCTAATGCCAGGCCTAATCCCAGGCTTGCTTGTTCTACCCAATTGGGCTTGCCTCAAGGCCCGAAGGTTGATAGCAGTCACAAATGAATTATCTCATGCTTCTGGGCTCAACGATAAGGCCCACATAATCAGCCAAAAATGTCACCTAGTCTTGAAAACCGTTAACCTTAGGATTGGACTGTGTTTTTAAACCCAATGTGGTAAAAGCGTGCAATTCTTTTCTTTTTAAGTTAAAATTCCCTAACACAAATTTGGGCCCTCGGGTTAGGTAGCGGGTCCAAACTAAAAGGCTTGCCCTTTGTTTGAATCCGGACTTGAACTTGAAGCCCGAATTTTATAATATTAGGCAACTAGGTTTCTTTAGAGACAAATTTAAATAGAAAATGGTAGTTTGCTCTAGGATAGCCTTTAAATAAAAATGAGATGAGCCTCGCCGAACAAAACATATAAAATTGCGGGGCCCTCAATAAATATTATATTGCAATACTTNATATATAAGAAGAACAAAAGATCTTTCTTGATCAATCCCTTTGCCCCTCATTCTTCAAGAATAAGGAAGATCCTTTTCAAGTTTGAATTTGTTCATTTGGAATCTGGGTTCTTCTACTTCATATTTATTTAATATGAATATTTTCCCTCTCTTTTTTTTATATCATTCCTTAAGTCCCATAGGTTTGATCCTGTAGAATTTGACCCATTTTCTCATTGAACGAAAGGTACGAAATAAATCAGATTGACCCTAACACCTTCTCCCGGGTTAACAGAATTCCTTACTCGGATTTCTGATTCGCGGACTGTTAATAGAGTCATAATTTCCTCGGTTCGGGATTCAACCGGTGACTTGGGACACCATTAATCTCTCAAGTGGCGACTCTGAATTTTAATAATAAATCCCGTTCCGATTGTCCTTTAAGTGGAAAAACTCCTTTACGCCCTTGCGGGTGTAGGAAAAAGGAGGTGTGGCAGCTATGGCGACTCTGCTGGGGAAAACAAACCCAGAACTTCGGTTCAGGGTTTAAGAAATCGAGCTTAGAATAACTGTTATGTTTGGCTTTATCTGATTTTCCTACATGTTTCATGCTAAATGTGCTAAATGCTTTACCGCTTTGATATTATCTGAACTGTATATAAACTGTGCCGAAACCCTTCTCTTCTCACCTCCGGGGATGTGCTTACTGGTTGAGACTCCCTATTCTGTTAGTGTCATACCTTGAAATAAGAAAGAGGCTGGACAAGTTACTAAGCCGGACGATCCCGCGGGGTCCCCGGTACGTAGCCCCCCTCCTCGACTCGAGTTGTCCGCTCGGGTACACAGTCTAGAACCTATACCCAGGTTTTGAACCTAGAATAACTTGACTTCATGCCGGATCCCTAGTAGGAACGCTTATCTGCATCACGTGCATTTTGACTTAGGGGACTCAACACAGGGGTTGAGTCCGTCTAGGACAGGTGTACCCAGAATAATGGACCATCCTGATGCATTCTACTTGTGCATTTATCTGTTTTGGACTCGCATGCTGACCGGCTTTGAATATCTGGAAAAATTGGAAAAACAAAAAAAAAAAGAAAAAGAGAAAATAGCAGTGTGGTGAGTTAATTACCTATATTAGAAAAATCGATGTCCAAGTAGTGCCGAAATGCTGCCGGATTTTTGAGAAAATGAAAGGAAAAAGAAGAAAAGTATTTTTTTTAGTTTGTTTTGTTTGCCAATGGAAAAGAAAAAAAAAGAGTTTTATTTTCAAACTAGTTTGTTTATTTGCCACTGAAAAAGAAAATATAAAAAAGAATCTCGCTTTCAGAAATAGTGTATTTGCCAACAAAACAAAAAGAGTCTTGTTTTAAAAAGTGGTTAGTTTTATTTGCCCGAACTACGCAGGTTTGATTCTCACTGGATGTGAGATACGTAGGCAACCCTCATCGGGTCCAACCTCCCCTTTTCAAAAATAGCCAAAAATGCCAAATTTTTTAATTTCGTCATGAATAAGTCGGGTGCCGCCATTCTTGTTTAAAATAAGCGGAATGTCCCCAAAAAGGGCGCCGGAAGGCTGTTTTTGCAAGAACAGCCACCCCGAGTCAGTTTCAACGGTTAGCAGGCACAGCTTAAAATCTTCTCCCCGAAGTGCTGAAAGGCCGTAACTGCAAAACCGGCCGTTTGTTTTAAAATTGGAAATTTGAACAAAAATAGTATCACTTTTTTCCTTTGAGGTCAAAATAAGTGATTAAATCACCTTAATAAATGTGCAGGGTGAGCACGATTCAAAATAAGGGGAACTTGCATATAGGCCCGCGGCGAGACCGAACGATGTCCCGCGGGCACCAGGAGCTTTAATGTATTCATGATTGTCTTTTGAGTCTGTATTTCCTTTTCTACCAGAGTTTGTCTTCTGAGTCTGTATTTCCTTTTCTACTAGGTTGGTCATTTGAGTCTGTATTTCCTTTTCTACTGGAGTCTGTATTTCCTTTTCGTTAAAAGTCAGTCAGTTGATTGAGTCTGTATTTTCGTTTAAAATGGAATAGGGATGGTGGAGTCGGTAGTTCTTTTCTGCATTAGAGTTTGTTAGCTGTTTTGAGTCTTATTTGCTATCAATAAAATTGAAATTCCCAAAAATATTTTGCTTCTACTTTACATTTATTCTGCAAGAACTACGCTCGGTCTGATTCATGCGGGGACATGATATGTAGGCAATCTCCATAGGATTCGACCGTAACTAAATGAAAAAAAAGGGAAAACAAGAAAAGAATGAAAGGAAAGAGGTGAAAAACAAGACAGGAAAGAAAAACAAAAGAGGGAAAAAGCAAAACAAAAAGAAAATAAGAAACCAAACAAAAGAAAATAAAAAGGGAGCAAAGGAAAGAAAAGAGCGGAAAAACAATTTTGAGGAAAGGAGCGAATAAGAACAAGGAAAAAACCAAGGCAAAAGAAAAAAAGAAAAGAGGGAAAAATAAGAGAGAAAAGCAAAAGAAAAGAGGGAAAGGCAAGAAACAAACAATGGAAAACACGGGGGAAGAATGAGAGGAAAGGCATGGCAAATAAAGAAAAATGAAAGTCGGGATGACGCATGCAACCAAGCGAAGTCATAATAGAAATGGTTAACTGCTTAGGTACATTCATTCCCCAAAAGGGTGGCTATCTATTTGTTAATGCTCTAACCACTAACAAAGTTGTTGTTGATGATGAGTCCAGGCAGGTGGTTTAGTTGGTTGGCATCCTGTCAACCCATTCCTACAACACCCGGTCAAAAAACAAACTAAACATGACAGGCCAAGAATCAGATACCGGTATCATGGACCCGTCAAAAGAGGTAGACGTGGTGGATGTCAAAGCAATGAGGGAAGAAATGTATAAGTTGAGGCAGCAGATGGCCGAGATGCATCAGGCCCGGGCTAAGGGTCAGCCGGCGCCAGTTTATCCCGCCAATCCAGCATATGTCCCACCTTTGGCTTAGTCCCAGGAGCCTCCTACTGTGAATTCCTCGCCAACTTTCCCTTTCTACCAACAAAGTTATCGCACCACCTCCTATCCTCCCCAAGCTCCACTACCCAAACAAAACCCTCCTCCACCAATCACCCCTGTCTTTGTGGTGCCTCCACCTGCCACATTGCAAAGATCTTCCAGTGAGCCATTGTTTCAAACTCACGACAGCCAGTACTACCCTCCTGAGCCTACCTTTAAAGCTCCTGAGCCATATTCCTACACCCCTCACTTTGAGCTCCCGGTGGAAACTGATAAGCCTCTTAAGAAACCGGAACAGGAAGAGATGTTTCGAAAAGTAAAAAGCCTGGAGCAATCCTTCAGGAACATGCAAGGATTGGGTGGCCAAGTCAGTGTGGCTTACAAGGATTTGTGCTTGTTTCCCGATGTCCAGTTGCCAGCAGGATTCAAGCTACCCAAGTTTGACTTATATGATGGACATGGTGATCCGGTGGCACATCTAAGGGGATTCTGCAGCAAAATGAGAGGAGCTGGGGGAAGGGATGAATTATTAATGGCGTACTTTAGTCAAAGTCTCAGTGGTGCGGCCTTGGAATGGTACATGTGACAGGATCATGCCCGATGGTACACGTGGGATGATTTGGCCCAAGCGTTTGCGGGCCAATTTCAGTACAATCTCAAAATCATCCCGGACCGTCTGTCACTGACTAAAATTGAGAAGAAGCCCGGGGAAAGCTTTAGGGAGTACGGTTACCGGTGGAGAGAACATGCGGCAAGAGTCGACCCTCCAATGAAAGAAAGCGAGATGGTTGATTACTTCTTACAGGCTTTGGAGCCCACCTACTATGGTCACTTGGTGTCAGCAGTAGGAAAATCTTTCAACGAAGTAGTGAAAATGGGAAGTATGGTGGAGGAGGGGCTTAAGTCCAACAAAATCATGAGCTATTTTGCTATCAAGGCAACTACCCAGGCTATCCAGAGCGGCACTGGAGGGGTAGTGAAATTGAAAGAAGATGTGGCAATAGTTGAATCAAGAGCTTGGTCTAGGGGCCCATCACCATATTACAACCAACCTCGACTCCATCCCCAAACCTACCCCCACACTCCATATAGCCCACCACAACACTATCCCCACTTCTCTGTCCATCATGCCCAAACATACCCCCAACATCCTACCCATGCGCAATGGTGCGCACCCAACCCACAAAATGCTTACCCAACTCAAAACACCTACCCACCCCCAAGAGCCTACAAGAATTCCCCTAGAGCAGGTTTGCGGGCCAGCCCAAATTTCAAGCAAGAGAGGGCACAGAAGCAGGAAACTTTCACCCCCTTGGGAGAGTCATATGCAGACTTGTTTGAGAAGCTAAGGCAATATAACCTAATTGCACACATTCCTCCGAATCATGTGGACAAGCGTGCAAGAAGCTTTGAACCTTCTAAAAGGTGTGGATACGATTCCAATGCCCAGGGGCACGATGTCGAAAGTTACCAGGATTTGAAAAGAGAGATAGAAAGAATGATTCAGGAAGGGAAAATTGCGGTCCAGGACAGTGCCACTCAAAACATTGCACGGAATACTTTGCTTGCACATGATGATGCACATTTTGTGGGAAAGATCCATGGTGACAGGGAGTACGAGAATCCTCTCGGAAACTCGTTGAATGAAGTCAATGATATTGAAATTGGTGAAGGTCCCAGCAATTTTGATGGGCAATCCAGTGGCTAAGGTGTCGAGTTTGGTGATTGGAAAGACGCTCCAACTCTTGGTTAGCTAGAGTGGAGTTTTGGTGGCCTATTATGTTGTCATTTTTGTTGTCCGGGTTATTTTCAGGGTTGTAATCCGGATATTGTCTTGTGACTCAAACCCTTCTATTTTTTCACTTCGCCGTAATAGCTTGTTCAGTGCTGTCTAGGTTGTTTGCTTGTTCTGTTGTTTAAACCCTTTTACCGTTAGTCTAATGCAATTCTCTGTTTCCTTCCATTTCTAGTCATTTTTTTTAGTTTTCTTCTCCTTTTACAATTCTTTTCATGCTGGTTCTGGTGATATGACATGCACGCATAATTCTCAGCCTGGTTTTAAAAGTCCGTTTACTAAAGAAGCAATAAGACAATGTTGAAGATGTAAGGACAGTCGAGGGATTTTGAAATCTCTTCGAGCCAAAATTGTGTGAAACTGGGTTAGACGGAACATAAAGAAATACTGTGGAAATGCATCATGCCACATCGGCTTGAAACCAAAGGCAAGTTTGCCCTAAGTCTACAGGGGCCGTTCATGGTACCGAGATTGTTGTCCAATGGTGCTAGGTAATTGACAAATGTAGAAGGAAAATGTGTGGATATGGTTAGTAATTCTGGTGCAATCAAAAGATGTTACGTATGTTTTCCCCATGTTTGTTTAATTGTGTAGTTTGTACTTGACATGTTTTGAAGATTGGAATGACGAAGGCACTTTGTTCTGCTATCCAAACACTTTATCCTTTATTACCCCTTTGAGCCTCGGTTATTTTCTTGCATACCCCTCTTTCGGAATCAATAATAAAACTCGTAAGCCCGAGCAAGGAAAGAAAGTGGAGAAACAAGAGAAAAACAGTGAAGAAGGAAAAAGAAAAGAAAGGAAAAGAAGGAAAAAAAAAGAAAAAAAAGAAGGCAAAAAGAAAAAAAAAGAGGAAAAAGAAAATAAAAGAGAAAAAGAAAAATGAAGAAAAGAGAAGAAAGAAAAAAGAAATGCAAAGAAAGAAAAGAAAAGTGGAAGAAAAGGAAAGATCGCAACAACGAAGTAATTTTATGACCTGAACTACGTTTGACTTGATCCCGAAAGGGTACGTAGGCAGCCTCTCTCTGAGGTTCAGTCACACCGAAATAAAAGTCCAAAAGTCCCCAAGGAAGAAACTGGGGCAGAAGTTGTGGTTGTGCAAGAGGTTTGATTCCGAAAGTTGTAGTTTTAAACCCACGTCGAATTGTTTTTGAGCCTTTGATACCCTTTCTTTCTAACCCTATCCAAAAGCCCACATTACGGTCCAAAGGAAGACCTTCTGATCAGTCTTAAAGAGATGCCAAGTCAAGCGAGTAGAGGTAAATCATATCAGGGGAAACACTCCGGTCCAAACGAAGGAAATGAAGAATGAGAGAGTCTTGTTGATGAGAACCCTCACGGGTACCCCAAGGCGGTGAAAGTTGAGAGAAATCAAAATGGGAGAGTCTTATTGGTGAAAACCTTCACGGGCACCATAAGGCAACGGTGAGTTGAGAGAAAGACCAAAATGAGAGAGGCTTGATGGTGAAAACCCTACCGGCACCACAAGTCGAATAAGGATTGAGAATCAGATGGGAAATCACCAGACGAAGATTGTGAAAGATGACAGAGCAGCGAAGCCCAGTTTCACAGTTCGGGGGTATAATAGGAGTTGAACATCAGATTTGCCTAACAGAATGGGCCAGGTGCATGTCAAGGTCGTTAGAGTCGGTATCCACATCCGATAGGTTTCTACTTTGTAGTTTTCTTGTTAGGAATCATCTCTTTCCATTTTCCTCTACTCTGTTCCTTTTGTCTTGTTTACTTCCTCTTCCCAAGTCAATTCGGTCATAACAAGTGAGAAATGATTTCAAAATTTGCCACCAGCTTTCCAATTGCACAAAACGGGATCTGGCTAGTACATCAAAGTGTCATAAGTCAAGAAAGAACAACAAGCGCACTGAGTTGGTAATAATCAACATGCTTAGGGATTCCAAGGCTTGGTACATATCAATTCATGAACAATGCAACAGATGGAGGGTGTTAGGTGAATGGATCAAAGGCATTTTCTGTGGAAAGATTGACAAAAGTTGGTTAACCAGTGACAAGCAAGGTCTTCCAAGCGGAAAGCAAAGTTATCATGGCAAGTGAAGGAGCATTAGACCTCAAGGCCAAGGCCAGTGGTTTAAGTCAAGAAAGAAAAACATATGTACTGAGTGGGTGGCAATAGACGTGCTTTGGAATTCATGTGAAATGCAAAGGTTTGGTAATTGTCAGTTCATGAGTAATGCAACAGATAGAGGGTCTGAACGGAAAAGAGGTATTTTCTGCGATAAGGGTAACAGAGAAATTGGTTAGTCAATAAGCAAGCAACATCTTTCAAAGTGAAATCAAAGTTATCATGGCAAGTGAAGGAGCAATCGCCGCAAAGTCAAGGCCACAAACCAACCACCATGTTTAAACTCACAAGTTTTCTTTGTCTGAAACAGGGACGGAAGCTATGCTTGGAAGCATGAAATTTCCAAGTGTAATGCCCAAATTCTGCTTATGCAAAAGCTATTGAGAAGATCATACATTACCCCTAGGAGACGCACTTCCTAGTCTAAGGTTTTCAAGTTGTAGGAGACGCACTTCCTAAATTGAGATATCACCCCTAGGAGACGCACTTCTTAGTCTGGGTCTTTCAGAGTATACCTGTAGGAGACGCATTTCCTAAATTGAGATATCACCCCTAGGAGACGCACTTCTTAGTCTGGGTCTTTCAGAATATACCTGTAGGAGACGCATTTCCTAAATTGAGATATTACCCCTAGGGAACGCACTTCCTAGTCTGGGTCTTTCAGGAATTAAGAGTTCATTCATAGGAGACGCACTTCCTAGTTTGAATCATTGAAGTTTCACCCTTAGGAGACGCACTTCCTAAGTTGATTTTCACCCATAGAAGACGCACTTCCTAAGTTGATAGTTCATTCATAGGAGACGCACTTCCTAGTTTGAGTCATTGATTTTCACCCATAGGAGACACACTTCCTAAATTGACAGTTCATTCATAGGAGACGCACTTCCTAGTTTGAGTCATTGATTTTCACCCATAGGAGACGCACTTCCTAAATTGATAGTTCATCCATAGGAGACGCACTTCCTAGTTTGAGTCGCTGAATTTTCACCCATAGGAGACGCACTTCTTAAATTGATAGTTCATTCATAGGAGACGCACTTCCTAGTCTGAATCGTTGAAGTTTACCTGCAGNAAAAGAAAAGAGGGAAAAATAAGAGAGAAAAGCAAAAGAAAAGAGGGAAAGGCAAGAAACAAATATTGGAAAACACGAGGGAAGAATGAGAGGAAAGGCATGGCAAGTAAGAAAAATGAAAGCCGGGATGACGCATGCAACCAAGCGAAGTCATAATAGAAATGGTTAACTGCTTAGGTGCATTCATTCCCCAAATGTGTGGTTATCTATTTGTTAATGCTCTAACTGCTAACAAAGTTGTTGATGATGAGTCCAGGCAGGTGGTTTAGTTGGTTGGCATCCTGTCAACCCATTCCTACAACACCCGGTCAATAAACAAACTGAACATGACAGGCCAAGAATCAGATACCGGTATCATGGACCCGTCAAAAGAGGTAGACGTGGTGGATGTCAAAGCAATGAGGGAAGAGATGTATAAGTTGAGGCAGCAGATGGCCGAGATGCATCAGGCCCGGGCTAAGGGTCAGCCGGCGCCAGTTTATCCCGCCAATCCAGCATATGTCCCACCTTTGGCTTAGTCCCAGGAGCCTCCTACTGTGAATTCCTCGCCAACTTTCCCTTTCTACCAACAAAGTTATCGCACCACCTCCTATCCTCCCCAAGCTCCACTACCCAAACAAAACCCTCCTCCACCAATCACCCCTGTCTTTGTGGTGCCTCCACCTGCCACATTGCAAAGATCTTCCAGTGAGCCATTGTTTCAAACTCACGACAGCCAGTACTACCCTCCTGAGCCTACCTTTAAAGCTCCTGAGCCATATTCCTACACCCCTCACTTTGAGCTCCCGGTGGAAACTGATAAGCCTCTTAAGAAACCGGAACAGGAAGAGATGTTTCGAAAAGTAAAAAGCCTGGAGCAATCCTTCAGGAACATGCAAGGATTGGGTGGCCAAGTCAGTGTGGCTTACAAGGATTTGTGCTTGTTTCCCGATGTCCAGTTGCCAGCAGGATTCAAGCTACCCAAGTTTGACTTATATGATGGACATGGTGATCCGGTGGCACATCTAAGGGGATTCTGCAGCAAAATGAGAGGAGCTGGGGGAAGGGATGAATTATTGATGGCGTACTTTAGTCAAAGTCTTAGTGGTGCAGCCTTGGAATGGTACACGCGACAGGATCATGCCCGATGGTACACGTGGGATGATTTGGCCCAAGCGTTTGCAGGCCACTTTCAATATAATCTCGAAATTGTCCCAGACCGTCTGTCACTGACCAAAATTGAGAAGAAGCCCGGGGAAAGCTTCAGAGAGTATGGTTTCCGGTGGAGAGAGAAGGCAGCAAGAGTCGATCCTCCAATGAGGGAAAGCGGGATGGTTGATTACTTCCTGCAGGCTTTGGAGCCCACCTACTATGGTCACTTGGTGTCAGCAGTAGGAAAATCCTTCAACGAGGTAGTAAAAATGGGAAGTATGGTGGAGGAATCATGAGCTATTCTGCAATCAAGGCAACTACCCAGGCTATCCAGAGCGGCACTGGAGGGGTAGTGAAGAAGAAAGAAGATGTGGCAGTAGTTGAATCAAGAGCCTTGTCTAGAGGCCCATCACCATATTACAACCAACCTCAACCCCAACCCCAAACCTATCCCCGAGCTCCACATAATCCACCTCAGTATTATCCTCCGAACGATGTCCGGTCATATGTCCAACCATCAGGTCACTCCCTATGGCGGGCACCAGCGCCGCATAATGCCTCCTTGGCTTCACAACATTTTCGAGCACCCAACAATCCTCGAAAACAGGGGCAGGGAAGAGAACAGAGGAAAGGAAATAGTTTCACGCCAATTGGGAGTCCTACACGAGCTTGTTTGAAAAGTTAAGGCATTCTGGCTTGATTGAGCCGCTCCTCGGCTATACTCCAGACCCACATGCAAAAGGCTTTGATCCTACTGTACGATGCATGTACCACTCTAATGTCCAAGGGCATAGCATTGAACATTGTCGTTCTTTGAAAAGGGAAATAGAAAGAATGATTCAAGAAGGGGTAATTATGATCAATGACAGTGACAGAGAGCATGCGAATCCTCTTGGGAACTTGCTGACTGAAGTTAATGATAATGAAGTTGTTAATGGTTTTGGCAACATTGATGTGGAACCCAGTGGCTAAGGTGCGTGCTTGGTAATTGGAAAGACGCTCCATCTCTTAGCTAGCTGAAGAGGAGTTTTGGTGGCTTATTTTGTTGTCATTTCTGTTGTCCGGGTTATTTTCAGGGTTGTAATCCGGATATTGTCTTGTGACTCAAACCCTTCTATCCTTTATTTTGTCTAGTTCCTTTAGTGGTAGTGTCTCATTTAGTGCTATCTAGGTTTGTTTTAGGGTTGTACCCCAACTTATGTTGCTTGTTTTATTGTTTAAACCCTTTCACCGTTAGTCTAATGCAATTCTCTGTTTCCCGCCATTTCTAGTCATTTTATCTAGTCCCTTTTTCCTTTCGCAATTCTTTTCATGCTGGTTCTGGTGACATGACATGCACGCATAATTCTCAGTCTGGTTTTAAAAGTCAGTTTAGTAAAGAAGCAATAAGACAATGTTGAAGATGTAAGGATAGTCGAGGGATTTTGAAATCTCTTCGAGCCCAAATTGTGTGAAACTGGGTCATACGGAACATAAAGAAATACTGTGGAAATGCATCATGCCACATCGGCTTGAAACCAAAGGCAAGTTTGCCCTAAGTCTACAGGGGCCGTTCATGGTACCGAGATTGTTGTCCAATGGTGCTAGGTAATTGACAAATGTAGAAGGCAAATGTGTGGATATGGTTAGTAATTCCGGTGCAATCAAAAGATGTTACGTATGTTTTCCCCATGTTTGTTTAATTGTGTAGTTTGTACTTGGCATGTTTTGAAGATTGGAATGACGAAGGCATTTTGTTCTGCTATCCAAACACTTTATCCTTTATTACCCCTTTGAGCCTCGGTTATTTTCTTGCATACCCCTCTTTCGGAATCAATAATAAAACTCGTAAGCCCGAGCAAGGAAAGAAAGTGGAGAAACAAGAGAAAAACAGTGAAGAAGGAAAAAGAAAAGAAAGGAAAAGAAGGAAAAAAAAAGAAAAAAAAGAAGGCAAAAAGAAAAAAAAAGAGGAAAAAGAAAATAAAAGAGAAAAAGAAAAATGAAGAAAAGAGAAGAAAGAAAAAAGAAATGCAAAGAAAGAAAAGAAAAGTGGAAGAAAAGGAAAGATCGCAACAACGAAGTAATTTTATGACCTGAACTACGTTTGACTTGATCCCGAAAGGGTACGTAGGCAGCCTCTCTCTGAGGTTCAGTCACACCGAAATAAAAGTCCAAAAGTCCCCAAG
>NW_017670691.1:224636-226698 GCF_001879085.1 Nicotiana attenuata
TTTTAATATTTGATAACATGCTGGACCCAGTCACCAAACTGGGGCAGAAAGTTTTCTTTGCTTGTTTTGTTGCAGTCAGGAGCCCACCTGGAGAACAAGGGAATACTTTTCAAGCTTCAGCAATCAGGAGCCCACCTGGAGAACAAGGGAATACTTTTCAAGCTTCAGCAGTCAGGAGCCCACCTGGAAAACAAGGGAAGTACAATTCAAATTCTATCCTTGAATTTTTAATATTTGATAACATAATGTGCCCAGCCACCACACTGGGGCAGAAAGTTTTCTTTGTTTGTTTGTTTTGTTGAAGTCAGGAGCCCGCCTGGAGAACAAGGGAATACTTTTCAAGCGTTGCAGTCAGGAGCCCACCTGGAGAACAAGGGAATACTTTTCAAGCTCCAGCAATCAGGAGCCCACCTGTAGAACAAGGGAATACTTTTCAAGTGTCAGCAATCAGGAGCCCGCCTGGAGAATGGAGGCATATATTTCAAATCTCAGCGGTCAAGCATCACTCGGAGGAATGGCGAAACATCTCCAATCACAATGCAAGGCAACAACGCAAGAATTCCAGTGGGAGAATACAAGTTCAAGGCAACGCAAAGAGCAAGTTAGAAGACATAGATAGGACCTTTTTGTAATTCATAGCTTAGGCTAGCTTCTTTTTATTTTGACACGGTGTAATAAGGAGGTCAGCGAGCAGTAGCAGCAGCAACAGCAGTGAAATCACAGCTCCTGGTAGTCCCAACTACCAAACCTTTCCGAACTACACTGACCTGATTCCTTTTTAGCCAAGGATATGTAGGCAACCTTTGAAGCAGGGTTCGGTCAGACAGTTTTCTAAAATGCTTCACACGGAGTATTCGAACGGGCAAAAATCGCTCATATCTGCTCACGTATCTTTGCACGAAAACTCTTCGTGTTTCCAAGCAAAGAGGGGCAGCTGTGAGCACGTGATTTTTGCCCTATATGAGTTACTCCCATAATTTCAAACAAAATAATTTTTTTTTATTATTTGAAATTTTGTGGATTTTTGTGGCATTTTTATGTTAATTGCTTGTATTTTGTCCCTGCGTTTTAATTCATATAAAAATACAAAAAATATGCATTGCATTTAGGGTTTCATTTTACATATTTTGGAACTAATTAGTAATTAGGAGTTTTACAAAAATACAAAAATCACAAAAAATGATTTGTTTTTCTAGCTTTGAATTTTGTTAGTTTTCCTTTAATTTGTTTTAATTAGTTGTGTTAACCATCATTTAGGTTTAATTAGTTTAATTAGGTCCTAGGGTTTAATTCAGATTTTTATTTTTAGTTGTTGAAAAAGAAAAAGAAACGAAAAAGATGAAAAAAAGGAAATAAAGAGAGAAGTTCGAATTTGGGCCAGTCCAGGCTTAATACCCCAGCCTAAACAAAACCGCCAGAGTCTGCTCCAGTCCCGGCCCAATCCATGCCCAAACCCGGCCTGCTTCCCCCTTAAGACGAAACGACGCCGTTTGGCGTCAATAGATCAAGGCCCTCCATCTTCTTTGATCCAACGGCTAGAGTTCCTTCCCCATTTTACACTAATATGTTCAAAACATTTCATTAACCTAGAGACCACATATGTATCATCCTCGTACAACCCTAATCCCCTCCGTCCCTTCCGCCGGCTCCGCCCTAACGCCGCCGCCGGAAATCGCCTCACGGCGGCGGCCGGCATCCAATGGTCCTCAAATTTACACCACATATTCCTCGTAACCTCCCCTTTCCAACCCCCCAATCTATTTTTCTCAAATCTCACCCAAGCCCCTCGAATTTTGAAAACCCTAATGCCGCCTCCGCCGCACACGGCGGCGCCGCCACCCAAACATTACCGAGTTTACACCATAGCCTCCCCTCCTTCTCCCCTTTCCAAATCCCAAACCAAAATCCTTCAAACCTGGCTACAAGTAAACAAATTCTAGATCTGGGTTTGCTCAAGGACTGGTCGAATTTTCCAAGGTTTACCAGTGTCGATTCGAGTTCCCAAATAAACGTTATGTGTTTGTTCTTGCTAAGACAAACATATAATATTATTTGGTAGACT
>NW_017670691.1:226718-289304 GCF_001879085.1 Nicotiana attenuata
CACTGGCCATTTTCCCTCAAAGATCCACAAACCCTTCGAATCTTAGGTCTAAATCTCGGTCCAAAACCTCAACTCACCCAAACCCCACCAAATTTACATCCTATACTCTCCTAACCTCCCTCATCCTTAATCCCCAACCAGATTTCTTCGAACATCACTGGAAAGTTTCGAATTTCAGATCGAAGTTTGACCTAAAAGCCCTAGTCTCATGAAGTGGGGATTCTCGAATGGCTTGACCATTACAGTATTTAGTCGTATGTTTTCTCACGAAAAACATACGATTAAACACTCGTTTGGTCAAGAGATCTCGATTAGTTTTTTGCCCAGGCGAAATATCAGTGCCGGTAATTCTTTCCTCTTTCATTTTTCTTTTATTTTTATTACTTTTCTTATCTGTTCTTGGCATTTACTTTCTAGTCTTCTTAGATTTCTTTTGCTAAGCTTAGTTTCTGTCCTTATTCGAGTTCTGATTCAATGTGTGATTGATTTTGTTTGCCTCCATGATTGCTTGTTTGATGAATGATAGCTTATAGTTTGAACCATTAGAGACTAACTTAGGATTAAAATTAGGTTAATTTTTGAAGCTTTTGATTTACATAAAGTACTGTTTGATTACTGCCGATTTGATAGGGTTTTTTTTTTACTGATTAACCATAGTCAATTCTGACCAAGTTAGAAGGGGGTTGGTTTTTGGTTAACACAAGTTAGTAATTCAGGGGTTAAAAGGTTTTTGGTTTTAGGTTAGTAATTCAGATTAAAGTTCAAGGGTAGTATAGGCTTTTAGATAGAAAGAATCTTGGTAGCAACTAGTAGAAATCTCTGGAACATTCTAGATAGGGTTCAAAATAGAATTTTAGGAAGTTAGTGGCTATAACTTGAGAAAGAAGTCATAAAATAAGGGACATTTAAGCAAAAACGAAAATTAAGAAGGAATTAGATGCAAAAACTGAAAATCTGAAGGCTGCCCTCATTTATGCCTATAAAAGGCATGCCAATGCCTTAAGTCACAAGTTCCAATCTCTGAAAAATTCCGCCCCCCCCCCCCCCCCCCCAAAAATCTCCACAAGTTTAGAATCTAGAATTTGAAATTCAAAACCAAAAACCAGATCTGAAATTCTGGAGCTCCCTTAGATCTTAGTTCTTTCAAAAAAAAAAAAAACACAAGAGAAAATCAAAAACAGCACTGTTACATTGATTTTTAGGTTAATTTTGATGTCTAGACATTGATTCTCTTCTCTTCTAGTTGCTGAAGCTTTTCTGAAGTGAACTCGGGTTTAGTTAGGTCTGTTTTGGGTTAAAATTGATGCTGTAAAACCTCCAGTCCATTCCTGTGTATTTTTGAAGCTGTGTTGGGTTCTACATTGTCACTGCTGCTGTTGCTTAACTTCGCTATTTGAATTCTGGTTGCTGCTCCTGCCATCTATTGCTACTGATTATTCTCCTTGCTTCAATTTCATTGCACTTCAGGTACACATTTCTAGATTACTTCGATGTAATTGTGAATTGGAGTTGAAACAGAGATGTTCATCAGTTCTATGTGCGAAGAATGATTTCTGTTGTTCTTATTTTGTAGTTAACTAGAAGTTCATAGCCATGCGATTAGCCTTTATTGGTACTATGTGGACAGGGTTACTCTAAGGATTGCTATCACAAATGCTTAAGTTTTGTAATTAAACAATGGACTGTTAAACCCTTGAACTTTGTGTGGATCAATTGTATGGCTGTGATTTCAGTTTTACTGCATAAATTAGAACTTGAAGTTTAAGTTTAGGACATGAAGTTTCAAATTCGATATTTCCATATGTATTGACAGCTTAGTGCATTGTTGGTTTTTTTATTTTTTCTAAATAACTTCAGAATTGCGAGTTTGCACTCGAATGACCTTAATTNTGTTGTTTGTTTGAAGGATTTCACTAATTTAAATCTGAAGAACAAATTTAGAATCAACTTGATAATTGTATTGGATTTGAATATTTCTGCTTAATATTCCAGTTGACAGGTCCAATTGTTTGAGGTTTTTTTTTGTTTTTTAATTCTGTTTGGGCTTACTCATAAGCCCAAGGCTGGGTAGCCCACACCACTTGTGCTGAGCCCCAACATGCTAATGCCAGGCCTAATCCCAGGCTTGCTTGTTCTACCCAATTGGGCTTGCCTCAAGGCCCGAAGGTTGATAGCAGTCACAAATGAATTATCTCATGCTTCTGGGCTCAACGATAAGGCCCACATAATCAGCCAAAAATGTCACCTAGTCTTGAAAACCGTTAACCTTAGGATTGGACTGTGTTTTTAAACCCAATGTGGTAAAAGCGTGCAATTCTTTTCTTTTTTAAGTTAAAATTCCCTAACACAAATTTGGGCCCTCGGGTTAGGTAGCGGGTCCAAACTAAAAGGCTTGCCCTTTTGTTTGAATCCGGACTTGAACTTGAAGCCCGAATTTTATAATATTAGGCAACTAGGTTTCTTTAGAGACAAATTTAAATAGAAAATGGTAGTTTGCTCTAGGATAGCCTTTAAATAAAAATGAGATGAGCCTCGCCGAACAAAACATATAAAATTGCGGGGCCCTCAATAAATATTATATTGCAATACTTAGACTTCGGGATGAGCCGTTTAGCGAATTTCACGGCCTTCCCCAAAGATAATAACGCGTTAGCCTCTTTAAGCGCGTCTTTTAATAACATTACCTTCCTAAACTCGGGTGCGCATTTATGTGACCCAAATCCAAATCTCAACGGAGTCAAAATGTGTCACAAATCGCGGGTGCATTTATGTGACGCAGTTCGAGACGTGTTTTCACGACGTTGCAATTCACTTAAAAAATAATAATAAAAGCGGTTCAAAGTTAAAAAGCATAAGCTAAAACATGTTTTGAAATCAGATAAATAAGCCAAATATGACAGTTGAGCGACCGTGCTAGAACCACGGAACCCGGGAATGCCTAACACCTTCTCCCGGGTTAACAGAATTCCTTACTCGGATTTCTGATTCGCGGACTGTTAACAGAGTCATAATTTCCTCGGTTCGGGATTCAGTCGGTGACTTGGGACACCATTAATCTCTCAAGTGGCGACTCTGAATTTTAATAATAAATCCCGTTCCGATTGTCCTTTAAGTGGAAAAACTCCTTTACGCCCTTGCGGGTGTAGGAAAAAGGAGGCGTGACAATGAAATCATTGATTATCTTGAGCATGGAAAATTTCCTGAAGATCCCACGGCATCCCGAGCACTGCGCGCTAAAGCAGCGCAATATAGTTTCAAAGGAGGCCAATTGTACAGGAAATCTTTCCAAGGCCCACTGGCCCGATGTTTGGGAGCCTCCAAAGATAATTATGTTATGCGAGAAGTCCACGAAGGGATCTGTGGAAACCATTCGTGCACATATTCCTTAGCACTAAAATTGGTGAGGGCAAGATACTATTGGCCCCGAATGGAACAAGACGCCAAAGCTTTTGTTCAAAAATGCGATAAGTGTTGACGCTACACACCGTTGGTACATCAACCAGTAGAACCATTGTACTCAGTTCTGTCTCCATGGCCGTTCATGAAGTGGGGAATCAGACCACTGCCGCCGGCCCCAGGTAAGGTAAGGTTTCTTTTGATTTTAACTGACTATTTTTCTAACTGGGTTGAAGCAAGTCCTTATCATAAGATCAACGAACGTGAATGTATTTCTTGTGGAAAAACATAATTTGCAGATTTGGGATACCAAAAGAGATAGCCTATGATAATGGGCTGCAATTTATAGGCGCAAAGGTCACGAAGTTCCTTGAAGACTTGAAAATCAAAAAGATCACATCTTCGCCCTATCATCCGAGCGAAAATGGTCAAGCTGAATCAACGAATAAGGTGATTATACAAAATCTCAAAAAGAGATTGGAAGCAGCTAAAGGCAAATGGCCCGAGGAGTTTCCTGGTGTATTATGGGCATACCGAACATCGGCTAAATCTAGATCGGGAGAGACTCCTTTGTCCCTTGTGTACGGAGCAGAAGCCCCGATCCCGGTGAAAGTAGGGGAGCAAATGAATAGGCAAACAATGAAAAAATGTTGGTCGATTTGGAGTTGTTTGATGAACGCAGGGACTTGGCACATATAAGGATGGAAGCTCAAAAGCAGAGAATAGAAAGATATTACAATCAAAGAGCCAACCTCCATTATTTCAAAATAGGAGACTTAATTTTAAGGAAAGTAACTCAAAACAACCGAGAACTTAATGCAGGGAAGCTAGGTCCAACATGGGAAGGCCCCTACCTTGTTTTAGCTGTAACCGGGAAAGGATCATACGAGTTGGAGAATCAAGATGGAGAAAAGTGGCCAAGCAACTGGAATGTGGCACACCTCATGAGATACTATTGCTGATGACGTCACCTGTACTGAAAGTATGTACTGCACTCTTTTTCCCTTCGTCCAAATTTTGTCCCAATTAGGTTTTTCTAGCAAGGATTTTTGCGAGCAACAACGGAAAGCATACTACGAAGAAAGTTTTAACAACAACAATACGACCTTTAATAACAAGGCATATAAGCGAAGAACCACTCCGGAGCGGTTAGATAATCTTTTGCTCGGTAGCAAAGTTCCCACCGGGAAGTTAAGTTTGCGATCGAACAAAGATTACCTGACCGTTCATAAGTTCAATCCACTAGGGGATTGTTAGATAGTTTTTGCATCGATAGCATAAATTCCTAAGGGGAAGTGAAGTTTGTTACCGAACTGAAGATTATCTAGCAATCATTAGTGGAATCCTTGAACGTGTTGAACTTCCACTGTTCAAATTCGTATTCTTCGCATTCGAACACTGGGGGAGAATGATATGAGGATACGGCAATAACGACTGTCGCTTCGATCGCAATACGAAATCCGGAAGCATAGTTATATCATAGGGACCGAGGACTGCAGGGTCAGTCCCGTAGAAACAAGTTGTACAGCTTAGCCACAAGAAAGAGCAATTTCTTTTTAGCACAACAAATGCTTATGTACTTTTCAAAATGGGAGGAATAAAGTAAAGTCCTTTTATTTCTATCTTATTTCTTGTTTGAACGATGAATTGATTTTGTCATTTGAAAGTTAAACAAGTACTTCAAATGCTAGTGCCATAGTGAACAGGAGACGTCCTGTTCAAGAGCACCGTAAACATAAGAGGGCCCTATCTTATAAAAACTCTCACGATAAAGGGTTGATTTCGGAAGAACTTGTGCTCGAAATCCAAATGCTTTTGGAAAAAAATACAACCAAAGCTTTGCATGATCAGACGCAAACAGTAAAACTTGCGCAAAACACATAAATGAAAAAGGATGCAAAGATCAAACATACATAAACATTTAAACAGAAGTACACAGAAAAGAAAACTCATACAATACTTGAGCAAAAAGTGTTTTTATTTAAAACGAATGTGCTAAACGGCACAAATACAAAAATTGGAAAAAGAAATCAAAAACTAAGTTGTTGCATCTCCGGAACCCGGAGGAAGAGAAGCATCCATGCCCCCAAGAGAAGTGGGTAGATCCGCCGCCAGCTCAATGTCTTGGCTTCATCATTTTGACCTTCAGCATCATCGCCTTCTGGTTCCTCTTCAGTTCCCGAGAATTCAGAATCGGAACCAGAAGAATCGATAACATTAAGCCTGGCCGGAAGACCACTTTTAGCAGTTGACTCCAGCTCACGGGCTTTAGCGATTTCGACATCAAAGTCAATGACACCCGCTTTAGCCTCTTCCTAGTTTTTTCTCCTCATGTTGTAAATAGCATATGTTTTTTCAACAACTAGGGAAGCTGATCGGTGCTTGAGTTCTTCTTTAAGTTGGTCAACCTCGGCAGAAAGATTTTCCCACGCAATCTAACGGACCGGAGGCTGACATCGAGATCACGGACAGTAGAGATGAAAAGTCTATTATGCTCAATGGTCTTCTTATACTTCTCCTCTAATTGGGAATACTTCACCCCAACAGTAGCAAACTTTTCAATTTTGGAGTTCAAGGCCGCCTCAAAATTCTGCAATCTTTCAGCGGAGGGAGCCTCGCGATCGGATGCAACAATAACGACACTATGGACATTAGCCCATTTGGCCCTAGCCTCTTCAAATTGAACCCTCAACGGGGCGATCTCTTGGTAGAGTCTTTACTTCTTGCTTGCTTTGCTGCAACCGAGCCTCCAACACAATAGCCTTAGCAGCTTTACCTTCCAGTTCTGAGAGGTGGGCATCAATTTGGTCCCGCTCGGCCAAAAGTTGATCCTGCTCGGACGTAAGTTCCTCCTTATCTCGAACCAACCTTTGGAGACCCTCGGAAGCAAGAAACTTGGACTGCAAAACAAAAAAGGCAAACTCAAAATACTAATATATCAAAGATAAAAGATATAACGAAGGAAGCGAAGAATATACCGCTGCAGCGTTATGCATAGCATTGTTCAACAAACACTTTCCCGAGAGGGCTTGTATCTTTTCCCTATCTTTTTCTGAAGCAAAAGGCTTCAGATAGTTAGCAAGTTCCACCGGCACGGACAACAGATTGCATCAGGTAGAGACCGAGAGAGTAATGCTCCTCCTGCTTTGCGGATCTTCTGAGGGGGCGGCATAATTATGCACCAAGTTTCCATAAATGGGGGACTGGGGAGAGGAACATCCTGTTTTCGGACAGAGGCGGCCGGTGGAGATGATGTAGCAGTTGCTAGTAGTAATGGAAGAGTTGGTGAAGAAGGAAATGAAATTGATGGCATTAAAGGATGAGAAGTGGCTACGAAAAGCGCAGTGCTGGTTGTTGGTTGTTCGTCAACCGAAGACGGCAGGGACTCAGTACTCAGCCTCGCAGTACCGGGCGCAGTGACTGGGATCCGAAAGCGGGAGTTGGCATTTTCCACCATCTCAAACCCCCCAGAGCACCAAGGCATCGTCCTCGGTTGGTGTAACTAACACAACAGATTGAGAAGTCTGTTGAGCTGAGGAAAGTCGTCATCTTCTATGTAGAGAAGCCCCCTCCTCGCTGGCTTAACCATCATCGTCAATCATCACGGTATCTATTGCTGGCCCGAGCAGGGGGATCGTCACCACAACTTCCGAAGACGACTCTGGGGAGGCAGTCTTCGCCCTCTTATTCTTTTCCCCGACCGTGGAGGAACGTCTTCTCTTTAGTTGTTTGTTCTCCGACCGGGGACTCTGAGAAGAAGTACTCGCACCAGAAGCAGGCCCGGAGACACCTGTCTGTGTAAAGGCCTCCTGCAGCAACCTTGCCGCATCAGCAGGATTAGAAAAAACATCCTTCTCGAGGGCGGCAACTGCGCCCGGGGTAGACCTAAATTCAGTAGAAGAGAAGGGTGAAACAACCTCTTTATATGAAAAGGTAAAAACAAGATGAGTTCGACTAACCATGATTTTTGGCCTTCCACCTGTATTTAAGTGACAGTTCTTTCCACGTGCGGGTTTCAGGCGTAGTAACGTCCAAGATTTTCTGGACCCATTGGTCCAAGCCTTCAACCTTAGGTGGAACCTACCGAGTCGCTGAAATAAGTAAAAGAAAAAGGGTCAATAACGATGAGTAATGATCTTTAACGGAAGAAAAGAATTAATGGTGGACTTACGAGTACGGTTCCATAATTCTGGAAAAGCTGGAGCCGTGGTCGGGATGATGTCACTTGTGGCGACTGAAACGAACCATTCCATCCATCCACGGTCGTTGTCATCATCCATGCTGGATAGCAGAGCATGGTGGCCACGCTTGCTGAAATTTATCACTCCCCCTAGAAGATCTTAGGGGAATAGAGGTTCATCACTCGAGCTAGGGATAGCTCTTCTCCCGTCTCCTGGCACAGGCACAGAAGACAAGCGATTATCCTACACACGGAAGAACTTACTTGTGTCAAGCACACCTGGTAGCAGAGGCAGAACTCCACGATGACGGAGTCAAACTCTCCGCTCAAAGAAAACGCTCCCAAAGTGAAGGGATACGTGTAAAAATACGTAAATCCCTTCTTGCATAAGGTTATCCGCTCCTCCAGGTCGGGAGCGATAATGTCCAAATCTTGACAGCGGCAGTCTTCTTTCACAGCAGGGATACTGGAAGGACGGATGGAAGAAGGGTATACGCTAACAACCCACGAACGAGGGTGACCAGAAGGATACTTCTCTTCAAAATCTTTGGTAGTAATTAGATTCCTTGGGATGATGGTACTCACCGTAGGGAGAGTAGTAACTTTATCTCTGTTCTTTGAAGAACTAGGATTTCTGGAAGAAGAGGCCATTTTTTATCAGAAGAAAGGTTTTCTCTCAAAGAAGAAAGTTAAAGAAAGGTTAAAGACGAAGTATGAGTTGAGTAAAGAAATTTTGAAAAAATTTAGAGTATTATGAAGTGAATCAAGGAAGTTGATGCGTATAATTAAAGGTATAGGCGGCAAAACTTATGGCCATAATTACCTCGATAACTGACAAAAGTGATGCTAAATCGTGGGATGACGCGTGTTCGGGGCATTAAATGCGGAGAGACGTGCGTCTAATCAACCGTCAGAAACTTTTCAAAGGGGGTCAGTGATTTCCCGCCAAAGAGGGTGTTTCTACCAACTTTTCGGTGACACAAATTTATGCCACCGGAAAGCGGGGGGACTATCTGTATAGGGTAAAATATATTTATATTAAATGATCGCATTAGGAAGTGACATATGGAGCCAAAGACAGAAGATAGTTGAATCCGAAGGCAACAATCCCGTCTGTTACTAGAGAGAATGATACTCATAAAGATGAAGTAAATACCAGCCACCCAGTAGCATTAATTGAGGATTATTCTACAGCATTAAGTACACAGCCCGTTACAAGGAATATGGCATTCACTGTCTGCCGTTACACATTCTTCAATGGCCCTCATAACTGACATTAAAGAGGGGCTTGATCCTAGGACCTTGTTCCCTAGATGAAGCTACAAATAGTGAGCTCTATTATCATTGTAAAGAACAGAATTTTCTGGCAAACATACGCTACACTCTATTCAAAGCTCAATATAATTTTATCTTCTTGTTTACTGATATTGTTGCTATTGCTGGGAGCTCTGCTCCCGGAATTTCTATTTCACCTATTTTATCTCCATCTCAAGGCTAAGTATTATACTTTTATCTAATTCATCTATTATTTCAGGATTAAATTAATTCACTTGTATATAAACCACGTAAAAATTCAATTGTACCGTTTTTCGAATAAATATGTACGCAATATAATTTTTCGATTAATGGTGTGCACTAGACCAGCCATGGAATAGGGTGGCTACGCCACTGTCCGATATAGTTTTGGGATAGGAGTATGTGTTTAGCAAGCACCACTGATATTAGTTCTTACCTATGGTAATTTTAATTTCTTTTACAAAAAAAAAAAAAAAGTTAAGCTCAAAAATAAACAGGACATATCAAGTCCATGGTTTTGCTATGGTAAATGCACCCGAAGTCAAAACAACATATAAGAATTTGTAAGAGAAGAGGAGAATAGGGCAGGTTTAATTCTGGAGTGGAGGGGAGGAGGAGAAGAGCAGGTGGAGCCAGAGCACCCAATGTCTGCTCGTAGGGCTCGTTTGGTTGCATGTATATGTTATTAGAATACTGAAGAGGTGTTTCGTTATTTTTTTTCTTTACTTGCATAAACTCATCATTGCTAATACATTGTCTGGTTATTACATTTTTTTTCCTGCATAAGTAATACTTGCATAATTTATGTATTATTTTTATGCAAGTTAGAAGACGAAATAAGAAGAAAAAAACATGGATTAAAACAATTAAAATGACCAAATAATTCTCATCTATTAAGCGATTTAAAAAAAAAAAGCAAACAAAATACATATTTTAATATCTGCACTACAATTTTTGCATTATTAAGGGTCTGTTTGGAAAGTCACCCGATAATTGGAATTGGTAATTACTAGGGTAGTTATTACACAGCCTAGTAATTACGACAACCGGTTTGTTTGTCATAACATAATTACAGTGTAATTACAAGCGTGTTGTTTGGTTGCGCAAGTGTAATTACGCAATTAGATTAAATTTAAATGAAATAATTATCAAAACTTAAATGATATTATATTTGGTATTAAAGATGCATATTTTTTCTTGAATATACACTAATTAGTAATTCTATATTTATAAATAATATTGTAAAAATAATTGATATATATTTTCTAAATTAATTATATTTAGTTTAATTAATTATAAAAGCTAAAA
This sequence comes from Nicotiana attenuata, assembly GCF_001879085.1. Taxonomy (NCBI): domain Eukaryota; kingdom Viridiplantae; phylum Streptophyta; class Magnoliopsida; order Solanales; family Solanaceae; genus Nicotiana; species Nicotiana attenuata. Next base: position 236,899 of record NW_017670691.1, read on the forward strand.
ACATATTTTTTATAAGAACATAATGGCTAGACCTCTCTAATTACATTCAATTTCATGTTAACCAAGTAATTACTTGGCTAGACAAACATACAAAGCTGTATAATTACACTTAATTAAATCTAAATTCAATTCTTAGGTGGCTTTCCAAACAAACTCTAATTTTTGCATTAGAATCCCTCCGTTACAATCGTTGCATAACATGTCTCCGAATAAAACGACCTGTCAAGTGTCTTAAATAAGCCGGTGTCAAATAAATAGTGAATACAGTAGCTACTAACTTAAGGCCCATTTGGCCATAAAAGAATTCACTTCTTATTTTTTATTTTTTTCCCGGAATCACTGTTAGGCAAATTTTTTTTAAATTTTTCCGAATTTTACGGAATTTGAAAAACTCCAAGAAATTATTTTTCAAAATTTTCACTTCAAATCACTCACAAAAATTCAAAAACATCTCCAAATTATATTCATATCCCAACACAACTCTAATTAATGATAAATTAGTAAAAATAGGTTTTCTTAAATTATTTTTATGTGTAATTCTTGATAAATTTTATTCAAAACAATTGCGGGTATTTTAGTAAACTTATCAGTTACAGTACGTTACAGTCAAAACAAACAACAAACATATTATTTAACAGCAGCAAACGATACAATCTATTCAAACGTTGTATCGATAAAACGATACGCTACAATACAATACAATATAAAACGATGGCTAACAATGATCCAAACATAGTGTTAGTCTACTCGGTTCCCCTTATGAACATTTTTCCTGGAACTCTTAACTACGATTACAACCAAGCCTGCAAAATGCACCAGAACTTGTCTCATAGTCTAGACTTCGGCAATAGATTGGAAATTTTATGAGTTTGCTTCAGAACTACCTAAAGAGGTTTACCCAAAAATAAAGGGAAGAAAAATAAAAAGGGAAACAACATTGCCTTATAAGAATGCTCCAGGATAGGTTCTGAGATACACGGATATATTTCTTCTTCTTTTATGAAAGAAGATACGTGGAATTTGATAGAACAGAATTCATTCACACAAATATTAAATCCAAGGATGGATATCCCTACCTAAGTCAAACAATGTCAAATGTGAAAGTAGCAACATGCCTACTACACAATATATATAGAGATTAGGCAGAGGACAATCACTACATGCTCATTTCTGAAATACAGATAAGGAAAATATGGACATACTCATCTTTTTTAGAACATTGGCTCCAGTCGATTGGAGTTGTATTATCTACTTTGGACCAATGACAATGGCAATCACCATCAGTTCGGCTGCAGTAAGCCTTACTTTTGCCTCATTGATTAATTTAAAGGCATGCATAATGTTACTGCCCCAGTAGCAATTGAAATCCACTTCGCACGAGACTAAGTTGCTACTCTTACGATGCATTGCCACAAATTAAAGCAATTCAACAAGGCCTAGGAGGGACAATAACCACTTTCAACTCCTATGATCCATTGACCTGGCTTTCTACTTGGTACACTCCATTTGGAACGAGCATAGATTCTTCGAGAAATTTCTGTAGTACAGATACATAAATGTCTGGGAAAGTCCGGTAATGGTCTACATGGGGAGATGAGCCAAAGTTGAAAGAGTGAACCTTTCTCCCACTTTTTCTCTGCTCTTCAATAAAAGACTCAACCGACTGAACTGGAATGACCTTGTCAGCAGAACTGTAAAGATAAAGCTGCGGACAAGAAGGCTGGTTCTTGACAAGGGCAGAAATTATCTTCCTCAGCCGCCTGTGCATTGGAGACAACCAATAATTAAAAGCAGCTAATTTTATTTCTGTACCTTCTAATCAAAAGCTAAATACCGCAAGCAAAGAAGAACAAAAACATGTTGAAGTACTTACGCATTAACATCAGGCAAATTAAGAAGAAATGAGAAAAGCTTCTCAAATGCTGCTAAAAGCAAGGTTTCCATCAACATGGGTTCTTTCCCTTGAATGTTTCCTGAGGTTAACCCACTTTGCACTTCAATTCCTTCTCCAGCTTCCACTGAAGGATATACAGAAGAGCTACGCTTCTGCAGCAGGGCTGTAGTAAATCCTGCTGCCCAGACCTGCCAGGTTTAAGATTGATTTACCATATGACATTCCATTTTACCCAATTTTGTAGAAACAGAATCAACAGTATACAACAAAACAGGAAATAATGTGGCACATTTTCTTATTAAGGAGGAACGAAAAAGCGCACCAAGAGACCAAAAATCTTCCAAAATGGCAAACTAAATTCCCCACAAAAAAAAGAAAAGAAAAAAAGAAAGCAATATATGCATAGAATTTCCTGAAGTTGTGACAAAACTTCCAGCAAAAGGCTCGATCTATCCAAGAAAGACAATGTCAAACCCTCAACAGCAAAGAGGGACATCGAATCTCAAAGAACATTTAAGAGCTTTGCGTTCTGCTACTCCTCACAAGAGGTTATGATGCGAAATATCATTTAGAAACTGAAATTTACAGAATAACTATCTAAAGCCGTTCAACAGTTTGAAACACATTCCAAACTCATCCCCTTTCCTTTCACCTCTCTGTTTGTTAAATTCTTCGAAATTGGTAGTAGGTATAGCTTAATAAATTCATGATTAAAGGAAAATTGTCAGTAGCTAACAATTGGCATGAAAAATTCCCTTCCTAGCAATACATTTACCTGAGGCTAAACTTGACACATAGGAATAAGAGTCATATCAAATCAATCCCTCCACAGATACTATGTCAGCTTGCATCTTTACTTCTTTATTTCTTCAATGACAACAGAAAAAAAATTTGACAATGGATATTGTCATTTTTAGTTTTTTTTTTTTTGGAGGGGGGGGGGGGGTATGTAAGCATAAAGGCTGCTTATGTTGCAAATTTCCACCAGTGCACAACAGCACCATGACATATCAAAGAGATATATGAAAAAACAAACACAGGAAATTAAAATACATTTGTGGACGCATAGTAAAAGGCTAATAGATAAGACTAACTACCGGGTATGCGGTTCACAAAAGGTAAATGCCCCTACTGCTAATGATATCATAACTTCGCATGCATAATTCTCATTGTTATAGCAGTAAGGAGTGATTGAGACAAGTCACTTAAAAAAACTCAATCTGTGGGTTTCTATTGGGAAGATAGTGTGCAGATACACAGCCCCAAAAAGATGAGCACAGGATGCAGCACATCCTTTCATATTCAGGATATTCATTTCTATAGCTAGTTAAAATGTGAGTGAAGAGCATGATCCCGGAATTAAAAGCAGCTAGTACTCAAACATCATTTGACTCAGTGTCATAACAACAATTGCCATACTAAATTACTAATGAACTGAAAAAAAAACGTAAACAGAGACAGCACAGGGAGACACAAACACGGAGAGAGAAAGCAGAATTCAGACATTCTGTAAAAAGTAACCAATGACACTAAAATGCAAAGGATGATCATTTTGGAATAAACACTTCCCATTGAGAAAAGTCATTTCATTGACAGCAGAGAGTAAAAACGTTTCAGGTATCTTTGTGACCATATAGTGAGACGGAGACAATCGTGAAGTGGGAAAAGAAAACTTTCATTTCCTTTCAGCAAATATAGTTCCATTTATCTTCGTCCAACAATATGGTGAAAGCGTAACTTCAAAAATGTAACTTATTTAAGATCAGACAAATTCCTACCATCAGAAGCAGCTGAATAATATTCGATAAAGTATTTAAGTGATGGTGGGGTGAGGGAAAACCAAATAACCTTGGGGCTTATATCAGGGTCGCCACCTGAATCAACAATACATCCCTTGATCTTTTCCAACAAATCCTCTCTGCTCTTCAAATTCTCCAGAATAGCACCATAACTGTACATAAAACAGATAAGAAAAAAAAAATGAAACAGCTTAAATGACACAATCAAGTTTTTTAAGTCCGATAAATCAACCTACGCAAGCCAGCCAGTATTACTGAAGGTGTGAAAAACCAAACATCTTTCACGACCATCCTTGTCTGATTCCGACAACCACAAAGCAAGCTCATTTGCAAGCACAGCAATCCGCTCCTCTAATTTCTTCCCTAAATCGAACGAAAGCACATCTCTCACAGAAGCAACGAATGTTAGAGCGTGAATACCCCTAGCGTTATACAACTCAATATACCTCCTTAAATGCTTGGGCTTTGACCCGAGCCAACCCAATAACACAACCGTCACAATTGGGCCTTCTTTCGGCGGCACCCCAATTTCACTACCATTTTCGCCGCCTGCAGCAAAATGCCAATTGAATAATCTGTCTTGCGGGCCAGATACTATACGGGCAAAACGGTTGCCGGATAAGATGGGATTGAAGAATTGTAATGTACTGAAGGGAGGATTTGATAACCTAAATGGTGGTGAAAGTGGGAAGGACGAATTGGAGGAGAAATTGCGATGAGATAAGAAAATGTGGGGGGCGTTTTTGCGAGATAAGGAAAGTGAAGGGGTGGGAAATGAAGATGGTGATAAAGGAAGGGGCTTGTGATAGAGTTTGAGGAAGAGAGAAGTGGGGAGATGGTGGCGATTTGAACAAGTGAGGAGTCTGACGGAGGCTTCCATTAATGGGAATTTTGCTGAGTCGTAGTAGGTTACAGGTGCTGTTATTTGTAGTGGTGGACTGTTGAGAGAAATGAATTGGGCAACCGTCTTTTTTCTACCTGAGCCGTTAATAGCTTTAGTGCCTGTTCTTTGGCGTTTGGAACAAGTAAAGTTACTATTCCTTGCGTGAATATGTTTTACCAAGTAAAGTTAAATTTATTATACTTAAATAATTTTAAAAAATAAAAATATATATTAATTAACTATGATTAAGTGATAGAGCTCTATGTGCTTTGACGTAAACACCCAGCACGTTGTATACGGTCAAAATCGAGCTTGCCTAATTTTGTATGACTAACCGAAATCGGGGTGGCAGATTAAGGCTCGGCCTCAGTTATATTGGACCATGGCACGGAGATTGGTCGGTAAGCTCGTGGATCAATGGCCGATCAAGATCGAGACCAGCCGTGATTGAGACCGAAACGAGAAAGAGATCGAGCGAGATCGCAGGAAGCCTGCTAGATTGAATAACAGAAAGCCGAGATATCCGTGGTCGGGCAAGGATCGTGGCGGAAATCTCCGCACGTGTCAAGTCAAGACCGGACATTTAGCCAATCATGGGATTTCCTTCTGTAATTAGAATTACCATAAATAGGATTCCTCTAATGTATAAAGAGGGTCCTAATCATTTTGTAAGGACACATTCACGCATAATCAAGCAATATACTACATTTTTCTCTCTTAAGCTCTGTTGTTCAATTCACACTTTCAATAGCATACTCAGCTGGTACGAGAGCGGTTTAGCCCGAGGGCCACAGTTTCATCACATTGGTTTGCTTTATTTTACTGCTAATCTCTAACATTAATTCTCATATATATCAGTTTGTGCCAAGTGAAATCACGTATCATTAAAATCATTTATAAGTTTAATTGTTATCCGATTTTAAGGGTAAACACACGTGTAAGTTTATGTCCTCTACCTTTCTCTCTCTTTAAAAAATCTAACGTTTATATCAAGCATACTCCTGAAATCATGTTTATAAAGGCAAAAATAAAAATGTTCAGATTATCTATCTAGAACTATGTTAATTATCTAAAGGCAAAAATCATGTTTTGAAATACGTATGAAGTATCTTATTCAGAACTATCACAAGATTGGTGCGATGTGCACAGATAGCCACTAACAGCTTATGTCTTTATTTTAAAGCCAACGTTTTAAATGACTTTAGTCTTTAGCCACTGGTTTAATAAACTTTAACTGCTCGGACAAAAATACCCTTCTGCTCATGTCCTTAACTTCAGGACTTCAGGACTACATGTCCTTAACTTTTGAACTTGAAACTCTAAGTTAAGGACTTCAGGACTACATGTCCTTAACTTTTGAACTTGGAACTCTAAGTTCAGGACTTCAAGGTTACATGTCCTTAAGTTTTGAACTTGGAACTCAAACTTCAAGACCAAGCGTCCTTAACTTTTGAACTTGTAACCGTAAGTTAAGGACCTATTGTCCTTAACTTTTGAACTTGTAACCGTAAGTTAAGTACTGCTTGTCCTTAACTTTTGAACGTGTAACTGTAAGTTAAGGACTGTCTGTCCTTAACTTTTGAACTTTAAACTCAAAGTTAAGGACTGCATGTCCTTAAGTTTTGAACTTAAAACAATAACTTAAGGACTGCATGTCCTTAAGTTTTGAACTTGAAACTATAAGTTAAGGACTGTCTGTCCTTAACTTTTGAAACTGAAACTCAAAGTTAAGGACAGAAAGTCCTTAAGTTTTGAACTTGAAACAATAACTTAAATACTGACTATCCTTAAGTTTTGAACTTGAAACTATAAGTTAAGGATTGTTTGTCCTTATCTTTTGAACCTGCATGTCAAATTTAAGGAATGCATGTCCTTAACTTTTAAACCTGCATGTCAAACTTAAAGACTCATGTCCTTAACTTTTAATCTTTGAACTCAAAAGAAACAAAAACAAGGTAAGAAGAAAGAAATTACTGTACGTAATTGAGACATCTGCTCAAAAATTCAGAACTTGAAAATTTTGATGATGCAAAAGGAACTACCGTACGTATTGGTAAAAGGAATAGTGAAGCAAAATCAGAAGGATCTCATGATGGACCTGGTTATGTCCTAGTAATTGGGGTCACTAATAGGCCTGATGCTATTGACCAAGCATGGAGGAGGCCGACCGTGAAATCGCCTTGGGTATTCCAGATGAAAATGCAACGCGAAAGAGAGGAAGAAAGGGTAAAATTGTCTTTTTTCTATTAGTAGTGGCTATTTTTGCTGAGCATTATAATTAGTGGATAAAAATTAAAGACACCCTTAATTAGTGGCTACTACACGCCATTTTTACCACAAGATTGAGTATCTAATTTATGGATATCTCACAATTGAATATTCTACTAACGTGTCACCTCTAGCCCATTGTATAGAGAATTTTCAATTTTACATTACCGGTATATTTTCAGTAGAACATATGTGAAGTCCGAAATGCTCGCCTCTGTTGTGAGAATTCCTCTTTTTCTGGATAAAATTATAAAAAGCTAGTGCTAATTAGTTATGAACCGGAAAAAATTGATTCTCAGCTAACACAGTATTACCATTGCATCCTTAGACTTTGTATGGGTCAAAATCTGATCCTACGATAATTAACGAGGCTAATCCCGTTTTAAGTTAATTCATGATTAATTAACGGCACGAACACTCAGGATTGACAACGTTCAACCCGCCTCTAGCTCGGTCGACAAGGCCCTGGCCTACGCGCCAATACAAAAGGCGAGATCTCAACGTGGTTACGGCCACTTATCGCCAGCTCACGAAGCTCACAGTTATAAATACCAAGAGAGGAAACCCCAGAAAGGGGGGCTGCTTCTCGACCACTAGTGAGAGGAGAGAGAAACGAGAAAAGATACCCCTCTTATGGGAAGAGAAAACACCATTGTAAGGCTCTGAACCTCTCCATGGAGAGGCAGACCAAACAAATATTATCAATAAAGGTTTCTAATGCTTCTCCCCCTAATCGTGAGTTCTTATTTTCATGTCTTTCAATTGGTCCAACGGATTATTACGATTTGCTATGATTATCCCGGGATTTATTTATATTGTTTTGTACTCGTAAGATGTGTAACTTCTTTTGAGCGAACAATTTGGCGCCGTCTGTGGGGATTTCATAGCAAAATCGCGTAGTTCTTCCCTGGACCAAAAGAAAAGAAGCGCCAAACTCGAAGGGGAGCTCGAAGATCTCAAACAAAGATCTAAGTCCTCACTCTCTCTCCAATCTCAGATAGTGCAAGCAAGAAGAAGCGGCCCCCTCCTTTCCTCAGGGGAGGTCTCTGTAAGGCATGCGAGCTCCGGTCGGAAACCGGCACGGAGATATCTCGAGCCGAGATTCGCCTCAAGACAGCCTCTATACCCTGGTTGGGAAGACAATGGATAAGCCGCTCAAGGTCTCGAATCCAAAACGAGTCCCAGCACTCGATACCCACCATATGGGATTCAGGCTCTGTGCCTTCGTCATCAAGATCGACAAAGTTCAACAGCAGTTGAACCGGAACTCAGGCTATGCGCCTCCGCCAGTAAATACAGGCTACGTGTCTTCGCCAACAAGTTCAACTACGGTTGAACCAAGACAGGCTATGCGCCTTCACCAAAAAATTCAACTACGGTTGAACCGGGACTCAGGCTATGCGCCTTCGCCAAAAAGTTCAACTACGGTTGAACCAAGACAGGCTATGCGCCTTCACCAAACAGTTCAACTACGGTTGAACCAAGACAGGCTATGCGACTTCGCCAACAAGTTCAACTACGGTTGAACCAAGACAGGCTATGCGCCTTCGCCAACAAGTTCAACTACGGTTGAACCGGACTCAGGCTATGCGCCTTCGCCAACAAATTCAACTACGGTTGAACCAAGACAGGCTATGCGCCTTCATTAGCAAATTCAACTACGGTTGAACCGGGACTCAGGCTATGTGCCTTCGCCAAAAAGTTCAACTACGGTTGAACCAAGACAGGCTATGCGCCTTCATTAGCAAATTCAACTACGGTTGAACCGGGACTCAGGCTATGCGCCTTCATTAGCAAGTTCGACTACGGTTGAACCGGGACTCAGGCTATGTGCCTTCGCCAAAAAGTTCAACTACGGTTGAACCAAGACAGGCTATGCGCCTTCATTAGCAAGTTCGACTACGGTTGAACCGGGACTCAGGCTATGTACCTTCACCAAAAGTTCAATTACGGTTGAACCAAGACAGGCTATGCGCCTTCATCAGCAAATTCAACTACGGTTGAACCGAGACTCAGGCTATGTGCCTTCGCCAAAAAGTTCAACTACGGTTGAACCAAGACAGGCTATGCGCCTTCATTAGCAAAATTCAACTACGGTTGAACCGGGACTCAGGCTATGCGCCTTCGCCAAAAGTTCAACTACGGTTGAACCGAGACTCAGGTTATGTGCCTTCGCCAAAAAGTTCAACTACGGTTGAACCAAGACAGGCTATGTGCCTTCATTAGCAAGTTCGACTACGGTTGAACCGGGACTCAAGCTATGCGCCCTCGTCAAAAGTTCAACTATGGTTGAACCAAGACAGGCTATGCGCCTTCGCCAACAAGTTCAACTACGGTTGAACCAAGTCAGGCTATGCGCCTTCGCCAATAAGTTCAACTACGGTTGAACCAAGACAGGCTATGCACCTTCATTAGCAAATTCAACTACGGTTGAACCGGACTCAGGCTATGCGCCTTCATTAGCAAATTCAACTACGATTGAACCAAGACTCAGGCTAGGTGCCCTCGCCATTAAATCCAACGAGCTCGACCTCGCTCGAACTACAAGGATGGACGCCTTCGTCCTCAACTTTAGCAAGTTCAACCACAGTTGAACCGAAACTCAGGCCAAACGCCTTTATTCGTGAAAGCAAAGCCCGACCTCCAACAAATCAAGGCGCAGGGTAGGCACCCTCGCCATTCAAGTAAGTTCTCCCAACTCGAATTAAGACTCGGGCCGCGTAAAGTTCGGCCCCGGTCAAACTACGAGGCTGCGTTTTTTACTATCACGACCGGTAGTTCGACCGCGTCCGAACTGGGACTAAGGCTAAACGCCGCTATCGCCAAATAACGGCCAAGACGCCCGCACCGAGTTGAAAAAGCAAGGCCATCAATTATATTGTGGCTAAGGCCATCATCGCCAACATCGACCTAGATTCGACTAAGGTGAATAAACGACTCGACGACAGTCGAAGTCGCCTTTATGGCTAAGACCGTCGATTCTGTCACGACTAAAGTCGTCGATCTAAATTCGACTAGGGCCGCCAGTGCCGACGTTCAACAAAAAGCACAACAAAAACTCTAAAGAACGAAAGAAAAACAGTGACATAAAATAAGCACAAGGCAGGCAATAGAAAAGAAAACTTATATATTTACAAAGTCAAATTGCGGGTCATCCCCGCTTACACCCGGCCAAGGCCGATCAATACAAGAAATAAAAAGAAAAACTACAAGAAACACCTAAACGCCAAACGGCGAACAAGACGAGAAAAAATGCATCATCATCTTTTTTACTCGGTGCCGTCCGCGCCATCGTCTGCACCAGCGTCAGCCTCGGGCGTCGCCACATCAAAACCACAATCAGCACGGGCCTCACGAGCCTTCTGACGCGCCCCCTCGAAAGCAGCTTTGGTCACGACGCCAGCCTCTCACAAGCTCTTATATACATCACGTTGGGCCTCGGCAAAAACCCAAAGTTCTCGAGCCTGGCTGGAAGAAGCGGCTTGATCCCGTAGCCGCTGATTCTCTTCTTCCAAGGCCGTGATTCGGTCCGCCATGACCTGGGCGTCCTGCTCGAAGACACCAATCGGCTCCTCGAGACTTGCTTCTCTAAGGGCCGCGGCATCCCTTTCCAACATCCGCTGGGATTCATGCACGTGGATAGCTTCCCTCAACACCTCGGCCCTCGACGAGGCGTCCCTCACTTGAAGCTTCAACAACGCGACTTCATCCTCCAGCGCGGTCACCTTCCCGCTCCATGCCGCAGTGACTTCCGCCGCCTTCGCCTGGCCCAGGAGCTCGCCCTCAGCTACAACCCTCTTTACCGCCTCGAGCTCCTCATCCTTTCGGCGAAGCTGCTCATCCCGCCTCGCCAGCTCTTCGACCAAGGCCCAGCTACGAGGATCATCCCTCAAGCGCTCTTGCAATTCTCGGCACTGATCTCGGTAGCGATACTTCTCCAGCGCCCGCAAAAATATCCCCGAGCGGACTTTGGCTCGACGGATGCTCTCCACCTCCAACAGATAAGACTGCAAAGCAAAGACAACGATCAAGATAAAAGAACAAACTTGAGGCAAAGAAGAAACGATCCAACGCAACGGTACATACCCTCAGGCCCATCACGGCTACTTCATTCATCAGCCCGACATCCGTAACGCCCCTCAGCGATGCATTCTCGGCCTCCGAGCATAGCGGCTCGAACTGCGGCACTAAGTTTTCCCCTTGGAGCAATAGGTTCAATTCCGTGGGAACTTCGATAAGGCGAGATCGCCCCTCTGCGCGCACCGCTGAGTTGGTAGAGCCTTCCTGAAACATACGGACGTCGTCGGGATCCAAGTCGGATTCGGACTCATCCTCACCCACTTTAGCAGCCGCTGAGGAACTGCCTCCCGTCTCAACGACTGGAACCACCAATTGAGCCGCCGAAGCGACGGTATCATCACGGCCTAAGCCAACCGGGGCAACCCCCATTGTTTGTTCGCCCTCAGGGGCAGGCGCCGCAGCAGCACTCATCTCCACGTCTGCCGGTGGAGAATCCAAATTAATCACCAAAGGAGGAGCCGGCGCGAATGCGACCCTACGCCTCATCGACGGCCTCTCCTCCTCCCCCTCTGACGATGATCCCGCTCTAGGGCGCACAACTCCCGAAGGCTCCTCATCCCGAAGCCGGGTCCGTGACGGAGAAGAAACCGCTGAAGATTCAACTGAGGCCGCCCTCGGTATTGAGCGCGACACCGGCGCTGCAGTAAGCCGAGCGACTGCGCCAGGCCGACGGAAGGCCAACTGAGGGGCCTTGACGCGGCGTGCCCTCCCTAATCACAAAAAACAAGGTTAGTAAATAAAGCTGAAACAAAGCAGAACAGAAGGAAAGATCGATTTTTTACCTGCTACGGGCCTACGGCCATGCCTCTCCCAGAAAGACGCCCACGTACGTATCCCCCTCGTATGGGGGAGCACGGCATCGACCCATTCACGTATCCAAGACAATGGGGGCGGCGGCGACCTGTCGGCTACAAAAAAAAGGGCGAGAGTTAACGCTCATAAGCGCAAATCATAAAGGAGAAAAGAAAAGAGGATTCAACCGATAAAAAAAAAACTTACGTGCATGGTTCCAAGCCTCTGGGAACCCAGTAGCATCCGCCACCAGGTGCTTGGTCCTGATATAAAAGAAGTGCTCGAAAGGGCGGGGCTCGACCTCGTCATCCAATCTCATGACCAGGCCCTTCGACCCACGTGGGCACGCCTGAATCATGGTACCACGGACTCTCTGAGGAGCGTAGAGACTCAGCACATGCTGCAGCGTAACCTCCCTACGGGCCAATTCCGCGTACTTGATAAACATTGCCAAAAGTTTGTAGAGGGAAGGAGCGAGCTGACCTGGGCACACCCCGTAATAACGGCAAAAATCCACCACCAGCATTGGGAGCGGGATCTTGAACCCCAACCTGAAAGGATAGGCGTAAAAAACGCAGTATCCCCTACGGTCGGTGTGGACCCTCTCCTCGCTTCTAGCAAGAACGATGTCCGCATGGGTAGGAACGACGCCCTGTTCCCGCAATCGGGCCATCCCAATTTCCCCCATCAAAGGGGCTTCATCCACCGGTTCCTCTCCACCGTCGACGGTGAAATCAATCGCCGGACCTCCGGGCCGAGGAACCACCTCGTCAACCGACGAAATTTCGCCGGACCCCGTCTGTTCCACACCTCCCATCGCCAGAGATGGTTCGTCAGCTGCCGGAAAATCTACCGGAAGAACACCATGGGAAGAACTGCCAGCCATTGGTAATCTACTGAAAACAAATGTGATCGCAATCGAAGGAAAGAAAAGAAAAGATGAATCAGCGAGAAGACAAAGTTTCCTCAGAATCTCTCTCAACTGAACAATGAAGATATGAGAAATGAATGCCTCAACCCACCTTTATAGGCAACATAAGTGGCTTTTGCAAAGCCCAATAGCCATCATTAACTGCACGACCAACCGCAAAACGGTTCGGTTCTGTAGCAGCAAGCGTCATTATGACGAGCTCCATAAAGCGGCTTCTCGACCATCCGCCAGCGTACCGCCGTCAGAACAATCGCTACGACCTATGAACACCGAAAGAATGTGCCGAACGCCGTTAAAATTTTGGACGACCAAATACGTACTCGGCGCATATTCATTCCCCACGGCCATCTCCAATATATAAAAGGCTACGGCCATCTCCAATATATAAAAGGCTACGGCCATCCTCAATATACGAAAGGCTACAGCTATCTCCAACGTGTAAACGGTTAAGGCCACCGCCGCCAATAATTCGACTCCCTTATTCGAGTTGTTTACAAATCACAATCGATGAAGTCCGCTCATCGAGCTCGGCCGAAACACGACCTCAATAAGCGGAGGGACTAACTGTATGGGTCAAAATCTGATCCCACGATAATTAACGAGGCTAATCCCGTTTTAAGTTAATTCATGATTAATTAACGGCACGAACACTCAGGATTGACAACGTTCAACCCGCCTCTAGCTCGGTCGACAAGGCCCTGGCCTACGCGCCAATACAAAAGGCGAGATCTCAACGTGGTTACGGCCACTTATCGCCAGCTCACAAAGCTCACAGCTATAAATACCAAGAGAGGAAACCCCAGAAAGGGGGGCTGCTTCTCGAAACTAAGTATTTTCTGGAAAAGAGAAACACCGAAATTAACACAGACATAGTTCAGGATTTAACGACTTACTCTGATACCAGTTGTTGGGCTAAACTAGCCCAAAGATACTCTTAATATGGTGTGATATTGTCCGCTTGGGCAAGCCCGTACGGTTTTCCCCAAAAGGCCTTACACCATTTAGAGATCCCTATACCTTATATGTAGACTCCCAATCTTTTCAGCTACCAATGTGGGACTTTGTTCGCACATCTAACAGAACGTTCCCAAAATGGTCCATCCAAAATAATATACGACCTGTTGGGTAGAATAAGTTCATTGAATAGCCTACTATCGAAACTCCAGTTTCAATCTTTCATCATAAAAATGAGTTCATTATCCTTGTGATGTATAATGTGTTGTGGGAAGAGAACCAGTTACCAGTAATAGGAAATTCGTGAAGCATAGAACTGTGCCTGATAGAAAATGTTACAGTCTATCATGACTTATTGAGTAAAGGGTACACAAGAAACTTCTTTGAACCAAACTGACTTCATTGATTGTCAGAGGGCTGTACACTTCAATAACAACAAGCATATTTTATCAATAAGGTTACATTTCTGGCATTGTTTCAAGAGAAGGTTCTGACAACCCCAAGGTTGATAACCAATCTAATAAAGCTTTATTCACTTGTTCTGGAACTTCGTCGTGGGGGTAATGCCCTGCCTGCAAGTTTACAAGGGTTGTGTTTGGGTAGAAATCCTTAATTCGGTTTGCCTTTGCATGATCAACCCAAGGGTCTAGGTCACCCCACAACAACAACAATGGGCAAGAGAGTTGGCTCAGCACACTCTCAAGTGTATACTTTCTCGGGTTCGATATAAGTTGTCTTAGTAGTCTGCACAATGCAAAGTAGAGAACATCAGATGAGTTTCTTAACCTAAACTTTTGATAGACAAAGTGCAGTAGGAACTTTCGCATGAAATGAACGCCAAAAAACTGACATTACAAACAACCTAAATCTGGTGCTGCTCACATACTTATCAGGCTACATAGGATAGGATATATATAATGATGGAACTTAGAAGAAAGTTTGATGTATCAAACCACTAGGCAAAATGATCCCCTAATTATGGAGTGAAATGGCGTGATAAAGCAGATGTAGTAAGACTATTTTGTACACTTCTGAATATTAGTAGCTCAACATTGTCTTTGAACTTTGACCAATCTGCAACTCTTTCAGTATTAGCTTATAAGCCCGACGAATTCAGTTTAAAGTTCAAAACACAAATTCATCTATCATGAGAGTCAAGGAAATCGATAAGAATGATGATGATATTTACACTGAGATTTTAGACTGATATTTCACATTGATTGTGGTGAAATTTCTAGTAATACTTCTGCTTCTTCCAAGGGAAACAAAGTAATGTTCTTTTAGCTACCAAAACGGAGGCAAAAACCTATAGGCTGTGGCTGCATTCATACCGGTAATAAACTTCCCCTGCATTTGGATCAGCAGCAGGAATAGCAACTGAATTGAGGAGGTAATCATCCACATTTGAATGGTTTCTATAGACCTTCAAGAGACAAACATCAAGAAAGTTAGTTCTTCTGTCTGCTAATAGTTCCTGAAGATTGTCAGTGGGTGACTAAATAACAAATGAAATGCAAAATGAAGAAACAACCCATCCGTTTCTGATGCATCATCCTGCGAAAGTTACAAATTTGAAGCCAAGAAAACAATATTAGAAAACAGCTTCACATGGAAGCAACCATGAACTATTTCTCGCTCCATCTATGATTGTCGATTTTCACTTTTAGAAAGTCAGCTTTCCTATTCCAAGAGTGAGATACAGCGTTGGCTAAATGTCGTTTTCTATGAAATGAACTTAGAGTTTGAAACCTAGATCACATGAAACACAACAAACAACTTTAGTATTTCAAATCTTTTTGAAAAGTTAAGAAAATTACGTGAAGTGGAACTTTTTGACTTGAGAAAAATGATAAAAGAGAGATAAATTGGGTCAGAGGGAGTAATTTAGAAGAATTAAAAGATTCAATGGTCCAATTCGAAAACTGATGAATCTTAGTTTCTGCAAGAACTCATGTGTTAGTTGGTCTTACTTATCGATCAACTACCAAATGCTTCTTTTGTTTGCTTATCTATTTGGACTCAGCTTACCATATCAACAAAAAGAGGAAAAAAAGCTAACAGCTATTACTACTTACAGATTCTCTGAGATAGGACACATATGTGCACAAGCTAAAAGGTAAGAGCACTAGTGCATAATTTGCATATGCAAGCAAAGCAAAAAATCAAAATTCATTTTAAAAAGTTGGTAGAAGAAAATTTAGCTAGGAAGCAACATACACCACTCTTCAGCTGAGCTTCAATTTGAGCTGGTCGCATGGATAGCCAAAATGCCAATCCGACGACAACACGTTGAAAGATTTCCTCTAGTGGCCTTACAATGAACTTTCCTAAGGCTGTCTCTTCAGTTGTGTCAGTTGAAGTAATGTCATCCCCAAATTGTCCTGCACTATTTAATAAGGTAACTGCCTTGACTTGCTCAGCTGGCAGTGCTGCTGCTGCTAACAAAGTAGTAAATCCTCCAAGACTGTTAAATAATACAACAGACATCATAATTGAATTCAATCCAATAGTATATGTTACTGAAACAGTACCAGTTGCTAATTCATGCAATGGAAAGTTGCTAAATGAGTGAACTCACCCGTTCCCCACTAAAACCGTGGGTTGTTTAACTATCTCCTTTAAGAAGTCGGCAACCTGATCTCTCCAAATCAAGGCATCATAGTCTATTCGTGCCTTTTCGCTCCAGCCAAATCCGAGCAAATCCAGAGCATAAACCTTGTAATTTTTAGCCAGTTCTGGTATATTATACCTGAGAAAAGAAAGAAATGGTTTCTGGAGATTAGATGAAATAGTACTATGCCAAAAGGATGTGCATATGCAAGCTACACCAACTAGTATATTATCTGTCTTTGTAGCATTAATAAATATACCATGGACAATGTATGAACATCAAAATAAAAAATGGAATTCCTTAATAAAGATAAATAATAGCAAAATCCCATTTTAGGAGTGACAACACAAGAGTTCTTTTGCAATTTTGTTAGAAAACAAATGTATATCAAATAGTAAGAAAGAAGAGTATAATCCCACTTAATCTTGTGAACACCATGTCAACTCTATCCCGCTAAATCTTATGAACTCAATGCCATACAAATACAGAGACCGAATTACCTCCAATGAAAAGCAGAAGTACCAAATCCGTGAATCAAAACAACTGACAACCCTTCCCCTTCCTCTACATAATGAATTTTATGCCCTCGCCATGTCCAATAGTTGTAACCCTCTGGTTTAAATGGTAATTGCTGCAAGCCTATATTATCATTTCTTTGTCAAGTATTTCCAAAAGTAAGCAACCCTTCCCCAAAAGAAGGAAAATAAAGCAGTAATTCTCGTAAAACGGGTGATGAAACTAACCTTGAGAGGATTCAGCAACTACAGAAGGAGTCATAACTGAAGCGCCAGTAGCAACAATTCTTTTAATAGCAAAAGTCCTTCTATTTAATTCCCATCTGCCCCCTTGTACTAAAAGAAAAGGAAAAAGAGAGATCAAAACTTAACATCAATGAGTTGCACATAGTAATCAAGAAACTGGTGTAAGGTTAAACAAAAAGCTTACTGAAATGATTACTTCTTCCGGGTACAGCTAACCTGTTACCTTTCGGATTCAACCATTCGGTGCTAGCCCTAGCACAACAAGTTGACATCGATGTTACTTACAAACTAGAAAGTACCCAAAAGCCTCAGGCCTGAGGATTCAAGAATCTTTATGCATGGACTTTTGGAACAGTTGAACGTGGAACTTATACAGAAGTTAAGTAATTAATCTGAAATACAATGTTATATTTTGTCCTACATCCCTTACATTAATTAATGATTTTACGAGCTTGGAAAGTACTTGTTACAGCAATATTTTAATAGAAAGGTAGTATAAATTGAGCTCTTGAACAAGCAAATATAAAACAACCTTCACATGAGGGCTATTTAACATTACTACAATGTGTGAATCACTGAATCTAATAACTCAATCTATTAAAAATGAGAAATTTAATTCAATGTAATCAATATGTGTTCGCGTGATCTTTTTCAGAAACAATGTGAGACTAGGAAAGTGCTGCCGAATTGCTTCAATGAGGAATCCTTTTGTTCCAGGCAGAAGACAAAACAACTTGTCGTCCTCTCGCGACAATGCACTTAGAAATTTCGGAACATCCCATGTATAATACTAAACAGATGTCAAAAGCTTGCTCTTCTTTCATTGTATGCTACATTAGCTGGATTTAATTACTCCAGCACCAGCTCATCGTGTTCACCAATGTTTCTGCTTAACTGCTTTGTGTTCATCGTTGTTTCATTTTTTACTAAGTATTCCTTGTTTCTCCAACTCTTGGCTCTCTGGCATAGTTCTCTTCATCCTTTTAGGAGCCACTTCAGAATATCCTGATTCCACTCAACGTGAAATCATATATTACGATGACCATCTCATATAAATTAAAAGCTTAAACGGTTATACAGAACATATATTTATTTACTTAATTACCCCTTAAGTACGTCAAGACTCAGCTCATGACATATGTCTACTGTAATACCATTTTAAAAACTATGTGACCAACTTTATCCAAAAATTTATACATATCCAACACCGTGGTTTTGTTTTCCTTGTGCTTTTCACAAAAAAAGAAGGAAAAAAATTGGTACAATTCTTGTTACCATTCTCTGTATCTTTCCTGTCTTTACAGAATATGTTGGATGCTAATTCCCACCTATGATTATTTTCTCCTTTTAGACCAGCAAATTGTTTGAATTTCCAGTGTTCGAATCATAGCTAAGAGAGAAAATTAAACTCCTGCTAAATGGAGGGAGCTTCAACATATAACAGAACTCTACAACTGAAAATCTCGTCGAGTATGAGGCAAAGAAGAAGTGGTTACGAGCCATCAGATACTGAGACAGACTGGACATTGGACAGTCCACACCTGGAAGCAAATGCAAACAATGAAAAAGAAATACATCTTGAAGAGCCTGAAAGCGAAGAGCCAGATCTAGCATTGCAGAAAGCAAAGGACAATAATTTTTTGAATGTAAGCTGGAGGACTAATGTGCCAAGTCCTGCTCGAAGGAGAACTACTAAGTCTCCTTATAAGCCTCGTAGAGATACCGATGATGATGATGTTCATTCTCCTGAAAAAGCTTTGCCAAGAAGTGTTAGCACATTTGCACGCAGGCCTGATTTATATTCTCGTAGAAATGTTAGTCCTTTTCAAAAATCTGAGTACCATAGACATACATCTCCATATAAATATGAGGATGAATTTGCTGATTCAGATAGAAAGCAAAACAATGTTCATAGTAGACTTGGGGAGAAATCAAATTATAATCGCAGGTATGCTTCTGCTCCTAGACCTGACAGACAACATAGGTTTGATGCTTCTAAGGAGCGAAGGAAAGCAGATAAGACGACGTCCCAATTGCCAAATAGGAGCTTGTCGCGGAAAGAGAGGGAAACTCCGAATAAACATGGACCTACAGGAGGTGAACTTAATGAAATGATTGCCAAAGCAAAGATTTCTGGAAGCAGTACAGGCGCTAATCATATGTTTGAAAGCACAGAAACCATTGCACCTGGTGATATTTTCTTTTCTCAGGATTATGCAGCCTTGACTATGCAGCAGATTACTGAAAACAAATCCAATAAAAAGACTCATGTACTGACTGATAAGAATGTTGTACTATCTGCGAAAACACCTTCCAATTTTAATAATCAAAGTAGCAGAAGGAATTTATCTAGTAATACTATGACTCGACCAACTATGAGCGCGAGTTCTTCTGTAAGTAGGCAGAGCAGTAATTTGAGTGAGGCTAGTGGAAGGACAACTGCAAGTATGAAAAGGTTCACGACGAACAGGCAAAAGAAACAATCAGAAGCATGGTTTCCTTGTCTCAACAAGGGATCTTGTAGAACCTCAAGAAGAGAATCTCCAGAAAGAGGGCGCCCGATTGATGAAGCTTTAGTTATTGCCAAGGCATCTATAGTTGAAAGCCTGAGACCCTTTTGGGCTGATAGTTATCAGCCTGCTTCACTAGAAGGATTCACTTGCCACAAGCAAGAAGCTTTACTACTTAAAGACCTGGTAATGACAAGAGGAAATTTTGTACTAGTAGTTAACTTTTTCTGCTTAGATTACACAAGTTTCTTGGCTTTTCTAATGCTTTTTTCTTTTAGGTTTCTTCAAATGAAACCCTTCCACATATCTTACTCAAGGGACCTTCTGGCTCTGGGAAGAGAACGCTCGCGATTTCTCTTCTTCATGAAATCTATGGAGATGCAATCTGCAATGTAAGTAGAAATGTAGAATGACACTTATTAGAAGATATAGAGCTATGCTACATCTTTTATTGTTCATCAGTAGAAATCTTCAAGTTTTTTATGTTTCTGTTTCGCAGATATCCCATGATCTGAGATACTTCCAAATTAAGGTACCTTAGGCTTTGATTTATTTTCTGCTATTTATTCAATTTTCTGATCTTCCATACCGCATAAAAGCAAACATAATTAGCATCCATAATGAAGAATTCCATTTTTATTGCTTAACCAGTACCAAGAAGTATAAGTGTTGTTTTTCTCTTCTTATCCCCTATTTGCTGATAGGAAACAAGGCCAGTGCAAGTTGTTGTACCAGTATGCTCAAGTCCTCACCATATAGAGCTCAATGTTCAGTTGGAACCTAATGCTAGATATGCAATAATGGCTTTTGTTAAGCAAATAGGTACCGAGTATGCACAGACCCCTGAAATCAGCAGAGCGAATATGAAGGCTGATTACAAAGGTTCATGTCTTTCGATGTAAAAACTGTTTTAAAAGCATTGTATCACTTCAGTCTTGATATCTAATAATAAATTTCTACTTACAGTAATAGTTCTTTATAATGTGGACAAAGCGGCGGAGAACATACAACACCTAATAAAATGGATAATGGACTGCTATTCAGATGCTTGCAAACTCATTCTCTGCTGTGAAGATGATGTATCCATACTTGACTCAGTGAAAAGCCGCACCAAAGTTGTTGAACTTGCAGCTCCTGTAACTCATGAAGTAAGTCTCAAAGTAGTACATTGTAAAATAATTTACATTAACATTGACTATAAATGTAACATGTCATTTGAAAAATGAGTATCGTTCATATCTTCAAAACGACACGAGAAATTTCCTTCTTATTAATCTTTTGCATTGTTTTAGATCATGGAAGTTCTTATTCAGATAGCAAGAAAGGAAGATTTTGAACTACCGATGGGATTTGCTGCTAAGATAGCCGCCAAATCAAAGCAAAACCTGAGGAGAGCAATTATGGCTCTTGAAGCCTGCAAAGCGCACAAGTAAGACTACTACTTAAAGATTATGCTCTTGCTAGTTTGTGGATTACTAATCCCATAGGCAAAGCCACACTTTGCTTAGGGTGGTCAATTGACCACCCTTTATCGGAAAATAACATTGCGTATATATGTAAAATATTATGTTTTAGAGGTATATAACATATATTGAATACCCTTTGTCGGAATTTTTTTTTTACTTATTTCAAGTTTGAACACCCTTAAAGAAAATCCTGGCTTCGCCACTGACTAATCCACATACATAATACAGCTATCCCTTTGCCGAAGACCAACCAATTTCAATAGGATGGGAAGATATTGTAATAGAATTTGCAGCAGAAATTCTAGCTGATCCCACCACAACAAGGTACTTCTTTCCTTGGTTCCTTTTTCAATCTTTTTCTTTCCTTCACTATGTTAAAGGAAATTATGGATCCACTTTAGACTGTTAGTTTACACATGCATAAACTAGACATTTTCCTACTGTTGCAACAGGTTATTCTCTGCCCGAGGAAAGTTCCAAAAACTTCTGGTGGAGTTTGTGCATCCAAAACTTATTCTCCTGGTAAAGTATATGTACTTTAATGAGGATGGTAGTAAT
This sequence comes from Nicotiana attenuata, assembly GCF_001879085.1. NCBI lineage: Eukaryota > Viridiplantae > Streptophyta > Magnoliopsida > Solanales > Solanaceae > Nicotiana > Nicotiana attenuata. Next base: position 258,406 of record NW_017670691.1, read on the forward strand.
ATTTAAGGGAGATCATAACATGATGAGTGTTCAATGCATGCAGAAACTAGTTGAAGAATTCCTTAAAAGGGTTGATACTGGTATAAAAAGGGAAATTTATTATTGGCATGCTTATTATGTAAGTTCTCTCCTTCTATATTAACATATTTATTTCAGAAAAGTTCATTGAATGACTGAGGACGATCTGCAGGAGAAAAGGCTCCCTCTTGGAACAACTGCTTTGTTAAAATTAGAAGGTACCTTGTTATGCTATGTATATATAAGACATTTTAAGTGTCATCAGTTGTATTCACCTGGATTGTTGATAGATTTATATGTATGACTGCAGAATTTGTGGCCAAATTTATGAGCATATACAGGAAAAATTTGGGCAACCGTCAGCAGTTTCACTAAAATTCGTGACTACATGGAGGCTATTATGATTGAGGGAAGGCTCAAATTTTGGTGCAACAGGTCTTCCCCTTTAATCAAACAGTCTGCATTCACGATGGGATAACAGTCATTCATTATATATACTGTATGTCCAAATATTCAATCATAAAGTGATGGTCGACTCACTCTACAAAGTCTATTTTTTTCGTCTCTTGTATTGATGTGTGCATTGTCAAATCTTGTTTAAGAGTGCAATAGCTACTTTCTCCACCGATCTTAACAAAAAGTATTAAGGTATTAATTTTGTATAAGCACTAGCACATCTTTTCCTGAAAGAAAAGAAAAAGTTCGTTGTTTCCAGTTCTAGTTATTTCTTTACATCTACTTCTTGTTATTTAACAAAAAATAAATCACCTACTGGATACAGACTTTAATAATAGACCTAGTAATATTTTTACTGGGACTTTCCATCCAAAAACATGTGGAGTGCCTCCAATTTTATCATTCAAGCTAAGCCTCCCAATGCACTTTAATGACTTCAAAAGAACTACAAGACTTTAAAAAACAATATATGAAACAAAACAATCCTATGCACTAAGGGTGTGACCTTTTTTTCACAGGTCAGTTATAAGGTAATTACAATATTTTCTCTACGATAATTATTACTCTTTAGTAACCTGATAAAAATAATAATTAACATGCTATTAGAAGTTAAGAATCACAAATAGTATCAGTGTTTTAAAAGGCATTTCTGAGACTCGCCCGGGGGCTCGCCCCTAGGCGAGGCACTGGTAAAACGCCCTGGGGCTCATATATGAGGCTCAGTTCTGTGAGGCTTACGCCCCAAGCGCCCGATCGTAAGCCCTAAACACACCTAACGCCAAACGTTCGGGGCTTGCCTAACAATTCTAAATCAAATCACGTGTCGAATTACCTAATTAGCATTATTGACCCTCAATTTTTTTTAACAAATTAGTGATAAAAGTTCTATTCATCGATAGAAATATGAAGATTGAGCGTCACTCAAATAATGAACCATAGTATTGCGATTTTGTATCTTCACTTGTTATTGGTCGTGTCTTGTTCATACGTCTCTCCTAATTATAGACTTTTATTAATTTGATATTTTAAACTAATTTATATTTTTTCATGAAGGAATCATATTTTAATTATAGTACTGACAAGATTTACAGATTATTTACTTTTAGGAAGGGAAAATGTAGAGTTTGATAATTGTCAAGACCCAATTTCATCTCAGGTCGTGATGGCGCCCATCACCGTTGTCAGGCAAGCCAACGCGGAAATGTTAATAAGTTCTAGTTTTACTTTTCCCAAAACGATTACCACAATCTCTAAGTTTGAATTTAAAACAAGCGATAATTAGCATCAAACCATAATAGTTACACAATCCCAAAAATAATAGTCTACTAATGTGTGTGCCAAGACCTGGTGTCACAAGTATGTGGGCATCTAGTAGAATATATAAAAGAATAAATCTATCCTACTGTCTGAAATACAATAGACAGCCAAAAGTAAAGAGAGACTCCATTGTGCTGCTGAACGGCATAGGAAGGGAGCAGCTCACCGTGGAACCTCGAGCTACGATCAAGAGTATGCACCAAACTGGAAACCAGATGTACCTGCCTCAGATCCTGTACAATTAAGTACAGAAGCGTAGTATGAGTACATAAAAAATATGTACCCAGTAAGTATCCTGTCTAATCTCGAAGAAGTAGAGACGGAGGTCGATTGACACTTACTAGGGTCAAATAATATGAGAAAGTGTTATACTAAGCATGGGTAGCACAAATAATTAACAATTTATAGCAAGAAGTAACAGGTCCTTTCCTAGAAAATATCACAGTTAGCCATTTACTTTTCAGGGCATATAACAAAGTTCAGTCTACAGAAATATACCGAGCAAGAAGCATGCGCAAAGTAGTGTCGAGGTCGTATGGCCCGATCCAACACAAAAAAAATAAAGTGTGCACTGCCGGAGGGTCGAACGGCGCGAACCATAGATGCATCTATTATCCCGCTCGTGAATCATACATGCGACGCAGTCAAATATAATTAAGCACAACAAACAGGCAGACAAGAATATATCAGGGGAGCCATTACTCACAGAAATGTCAACTTCTCTTTTAAAGGTCAAGAAAGTGATGTTTGTCTTATTAATTTCGTTTACCACATTCAACATGATTTAAGCAATCCAAATTAACCATAAAGTCACAAGAATATCACATAAAGCATGCTTTTGAGTCCTAGACTACTCGGACTAAAGAATAATAGTGGCTACCCACGGACTCCCGTCACCTAGTGCATACGTAGCCCCCGCATTTAGTGGCAAATTATTCAATCATTTCACCTATGGGGACAATTCCCTCTTACAAGGTTAGATAGGAGACTCACCTCGCTCCAAAGCGAACTTCCAATACCAAGAACATGCTCAAACCCTCAATTTGGAGCCGAACGATCCGAAACTAATTAAACGAGGTAGGAACTAGTCAATACAAGCTCAAGAGTTCACATTTTAACTACTAAAGTAATTTTCCAACCATAAACATAAGTTTCCTAAAATCCGACCCCGGGTCTACGTGCCCGGATTCCGATATTTTTCGAAGGAAGTTGTTCTCTATAACCTAAGGATCAATAATATATGATTTCTACTTCATTCCATAACAAATTTCGTGGTAAACTCTAATTTTTATCAAAACCCTAGGTTTTGCTCTAATCCCATAATTTTTCCTTAATCTTTGTGTGTTAATCTACCCGAGGTTCAAGTATTAAACTAGAAATAAATAGGATGAACTTACCTCAAGATGCTAGGTGAAGGTCTTCTCTCAAGAGCTCCAAAATCGCCCAATAAATGAGTGAAAATGAGCAAAAATGGCCTAGAGCCCGTAATAAATGAAGGTCACTGCTTCAGTGATTTCCGCATCTGCGCTCCTGGGCCGCACCTGCGCCCACCGCATCTGCGGAGTGGTGTCCGCTTCTGCGGAATTTCAACTGGGCCGCTGGGACGCTTCTGCGGCTTTGGGCTTGGCCTGGCTTGGCCGCATCTGCGAGAGGACGACCGCTTCTGTGGTCTCGCACCTGCGGCTGGACAACTGCAGGTGCGGTTATGACAGAAGACTGGAGCTTCAGCTACTTTCCAAATTTTCCAACTTTACTTGAGCCTCGTCCGATTGACGCTCAGGGCCCCGAGCCCCGTCCGAGCATACCGACAAGTTTAAAATCATAAAACGGACTCGCTCGAACCTTCGGATCGCCCGAAACAACGCTAAATATAAGAATCATCCCCTAAAACCAATTGAATCAAACTTATGAACTTCAAGTTCCTCCATTTACTTCTAACGCGCCGAAACGTACTTATACTACTCGGATTGACACCAAACTTTGCGGCAAGTCTTAAATGTTATATTGGACCTGTACCGGGCTCCGAGACCAACATACGGGCCCGATACCAACATGATCAAGCAATTATTTAATTTTATTAAATCCTTAGAATTTCAGTTTAACAATTTCTAACAAAAATTCATTACTAGGGCTAGGGACCTCGGAATTCGATTCCAGGCATACGCCCAGGTCCCATATTTTCCTTCGGACCCTCCGGGACCGTCAAAACACGAGTCCGGGTCCGTTTACTAAAAATATTGACCAAAGTCAAACTTGACCTTTTTAGAAAATCTTAGGGAATTAAGTGTGCCTATTTCAACCCAAACTCTTCCAAATCCCGAACGAACCATCCCCGCAGGTCGTAAATTAGTTAAAGCAAGCGCGGGAAGTCTTATTTAGGGGGACGGGGTTCTAAAAAGCAAAACGACCAGTCGGGTTGTTACATTCTCCACCTCTTAAACAAACGTTCGTCCTCGAACGGACATAGAAAAGTACTTGAGCTAGGAAAAAGATGGGGGTATCTGCTCCGCATGTCCTCCACGGACTCCCAGTTGCCTCCTCAACTGGTTGGCCCCTCCACTGGACCTTTACCGCGAAAACCCTCTTAGATCTCAACTGGCGACCCTGCCTATCAATGATGACAACTGGCTCCTCCTCATAACCCAGACTCTCGTCCAGCTGAATAGTACTGAAGTCTAACACATGGGACACGTCGGCGTGATACTTCCGCAGCATCGATACATGGAAAACTGGATGAACTCCCGACAAGCTGGGGGGTAAATCAAGCTCGTAAGCAACCTCCCCAACTCGCCTCAACACCTCAAACGGGGCAATAAACCTTGGGCTCAACTTTCCCTTCTTCCCGAATCTTATAACACCCTTTATTGGCGAGACTTTCATGTAACGACCCGACCGGTCATTTTGAGCCCTAGCGCATCGTTCAGCAGTCTGAGGCCATGAGCAGCTTCATTTCAGGTATTATGACTTGTACGCGTGGTCGGAATTAAATTTCGGGAAGTTCGGAGTTGATTTGGAAAGTGAATTCTCATTTCAGAAGCTTAAAGTTGAAAGAATTAACTAGGATTGGATTATTGAGTAAACGATCTCGAAATCCGGATCTGAAGGTTCCAGTAGGTTTGTATGATAATTTCGGACTTGGGCGTATGCCCGGATCGGGTTCTGGATGACCCGGGAGCGTTTTGGCGCCTATTGTGGAAAGTAGCATTTTGAAAGAAATTTCATAAGTTTGGGTTGAAGTGCATTTCAGTGATATCGATGTCCGTTTGGGATTTCGAGTCTGGGAGCAGCTTCGTATGGTGATTCTGGAGTTGGGAGCGCGATCGGAAGTGAATTCGAAGGTCCGTAGGTCATTTTGGAGCCATTTGGCTAAAGATAGAAATTTGAAGGTTTTTGAGAAGTTTGACCGGAAGTGGACTTTTTGATATCGGGGTCGGAATCCAATTCCGAAAGTTAGAGTAGGTCCGTAATGTCGAATATGACTTGTGTGCAAAATTTGAGGTCAATCGGACGTGATTTGATAGGTTTAAGCATCGAAAGTAGAATTTGGAAGTTCTAAAGTTCATAAAGCTTGGATTAGGGGTTGATTCATGATTTTAGCATTGTTTGATGTGATTTGAGGCCTCGAGCAAGTCCATAATGTGTTTTGGGACTGGTTGGTGTGATTGGTCGGGGTCCGGGGGGCCTCGGGTGTGTTTCGGGTTGTATCGCGCTCTTATTTGATGTTTCAACGTCGTTTCTTTGGACATAAAGAGGTTCCATATTAAGCAAATGAGCTCTAAATTAAGTTTTTATTGAGCCATTAGATCCGTATCGTAATTTCGGAGCCAACGCAAAAAGAATCGTCGAATTTGGACATCGTATGAGGGAGTTATGCTCATTTCCGTGTCGAGAAAAGTGCTGGTTGCTGTCATAACCGCAGATGCGGGACCGCAGATGCGGTCAAATTTCTGCAGATGCGGAAATTGCTGGAGGCAGAGAGGTTTCTTTAAAAATCGAAGTTTGGCTCATTTTCACTTCATTTCTTCCATGGGAGCCGATTTTGGAGCAACTTTAGAGTGCCATTTTCATCACCAAGCATGAGGTAAGTGATTTCTACTAGTTTTGAGTATATACAAGGTTTATATATGGATTTAGACTTGGAAAATTGTAGAAAACTTGAGGTTTGAGGGAAAACCTAGAAAACTAGTATCTTGGATTTTGACCACGATTTTGGGTATGGAATTTAGAGAAAACCATATATTTGAGTTCGTGAGGCCATGGGTAATCTTTATCTTCGAAAATTTTTGGATTCTGGGCACGTGGGCCCGAGGGCATTTTTGTCAACTTTTCGATCGGGGTTAGCAATTGTTATTAATTGGATTATAATGAGTACCTTAGCATATATTAATGGATTTACATAATTATTGGCTAGTTTTGGAGCGTTGTGCATCGATTCGAGTCTTCGGAAGGGCGTGGAATGCCGGTTATGGATCTTTGGAGCGAGGTGAGTCTCCTTTCTAACCTTGTAAGAGGGAATTGTCCCCATAGGTGAGTTAATTGGTTATGTACTCCTATTTGTGGGGGCTACGTATGCACGAGGTGACGAGAGTCCGTGCGTAGCTACTATTATGCTATTGTCCGGGTAGTTTAGGACCCAAAGCATGCTATATTTGGAATATCTGTAACCTTATTGACAGCTTGAATTGCTTAAATCACATTGAATTAGTAGATGAACTTCTAAAAGGATTAAACTTCATTTTCTTAAATTTTTAAAAGAGAAAGTGGCTTTTATTTGAATAAATATTCCCTGATAAATTCTTAATTGGCTATCTGAGCATGTATTTCTATGTGTACCTGCGTCGCATGTATGGTTCGCGAGCAGGGTGATTGTTTTCTTATGTTGATCGCGTCGCATAGATAGTTCGCGAGCGGGGTAATAAATGCATCTATGGTTCGCGCCGTTCGACCATCGGCAGTGCACAGTTTATTTTCTGTTGGATCGGGCCGTACGTACCACGGTGTTATTTGCGCATGCTTGTATTGCTGCCTTGAACTTATTGAAGTTGTTATTGCCTCTTCATGGTTTGAGAATATTTGGATAGAAAAGCAATTTTGGGAAAACTCCCTATAAAAGAAATAATTGTTTACTTGTTTCCTCCTATTGGATTAAAAATCATTTTTATAAGAGTCCACGATTTAATGAATTATTGACATCATTATTGGACCATTAGTAAGTGTCGAAGTTGACCATCTCGTCCCTACTTCTTCGAGATTAGACGGGATAGTCATTGAGTACACGTTGTTTTCGTACTCATACTACACTTCTGTGTATTTTTGTTGCACAGGTATATGTAACTCTAGTGGCCTACTGGGCGCAGCAGCACGGATGATTCGGGGACTAGGTGAGTGCATTATTCGAGGCGGCCCGCAGCTAGTATAGTCCCTTCTAGTATATTGTGTTTACTTTCTGTCCACTGTATTCCGGACTGATGTTGTATTATATTATTTCTTAGAAATTGCTCATGTACTTGTGACACCGGGTTCTGGGATGTATTTGGGTTTATTCATAAATTTTAAAGGTTGTTAAATGTTTCATTATTTATTTGGAGGAACTTACTATGTATTGTTTTAAATGTATAAAAGAAGTGTTTTCGGAAATATTTAAATGAGAATTTGATTAAGTAGTTTGATTGGCTTGCCTGACAGCGATGTCCGGCGCCACCACGACCCTTAGTGGATTTGGAGTCGTGACAACATGGTATCAGAGCACTAGGTTCCTAGGGTCTCACGAGTCATGAGCAAGTCTAGTAGAGTCTCGCGGATCGGTACGGAGACGTCTGTACTTATCCTCGGGAGGCTGCAGGACTGTTAGGAGTACTTCCCTTCTTGATTCCTTATCGTGCGATTTGATCCTTGGAGGCGTATGCCTTTAATTCATCCCTACTCAATCCTACGCGACGCGAACCGCTAGTTATAAATCGAGAATTGAAGAATTGAAATGGTCCTACCGATGTGGTGCGGGATGTTTTTCCCTGTGTAGCTGTCTGACTTATTACCGTCGCCTTGTGGGAGGACGTTCTGTCGTTTCAGCTCAGTAGCGGTACTTCCGAGAGCTCTGAGGCTAGGCACAAGTTGCCATGTTGCTATAAATGATTGTTCCACAACATTGATGTGATGGTAGGATGTTTGCCTACGTATCGGGGCAGTGAATGACTTGAAGGGAGGTTTACTCAGTGCATAATCAAGAGATTCAGTATTTTATTTCCGGCAGGGGAAAGGCAATCAGACTAAGAATGGTCGGATGTGGGCTGGTGGAGTACTAAGACTTGGTATTTGCAAGCATGGTGGAGCTTTCTTCTATGATGGGGTGTCGTTGTCCTAATTGAACATACTAAGTTTTTCGGTGTTATGATCTTCTACAATTCGCCCTTGGGGTAAGCTATTGTGAAGTAATATTAGAAATGCGGCTACCAGATATCGCAGGGTCCGGTAGTTCAGGATTGAATCAATGTTTCTAATGTCGACGGTATGAGGAAGATGATCTTCGGAAATGTTTAAAGTTATCAGCAAATGTGGGTCTAAGTGACACAGAGATAGATCTCATTTAAGGCAACACCTGAGCAGCAAAGGATGAGGAAGGACATGTGGAGAGTGTCAAGTGGTGGTTAGAATTTCTAGAAGGCCAGGCATAAGAAGCAAAGGTCGAGTAGTCGACTAAAGGGGTGAGTTTCGCCAAAGTGGGAGAGTTTGGAGTGATGTGGGGATTCTAGTGATTGGTTATTTGGGCCTTCGGATTAATCTAAAGTATGAGCTATTATGCGGCATGAGATTTGGTATAACGGAAAGGATCTACTAGAAATGAAGAAGGATACAACCTAACTTTGAATTGGAAAGATGTTGCCGCACACTTAATTGATGTTCACGAGGAGTGAAGGGACTGGTGCAGCTAGAGAGTGAGCTCAGACTTAGGATGGGTCATCGATGTTGCAGTAATTGTACCCCGTGCAGCAACGTTGGAAGATGTCGGAGAGTGTGTTCCACAGGGGGGTTATTCCCTGTGAGCAGGTTAGCGGTCGCATGGTTGGCGAAGCTTCTGCAAAGTATTCTATTGGTGATACCGCAAAGGGGATCGGTCGTGCGAATGTGTTTGATGATTCAGAGTATAAAGAGGGGGTTTCATAGAAAGATCCCGAGGAATTTTGCGGTCGATTACGCATGGTCATGTCAATAAGAGATAGGGAATCCTAGTGAATTTCAGAGTTATGTAATAGTAGCTTAAAGCTAAGTGGGAGGGTCCCACCGCCTACGATTGGGTTGTATGGTTATTTACTTGCGATGTTTCAGGTTATTAGCATATTGATGAGCTATTCCAGCTGCAGGAAAAGAACATAAGTGGTAAATTGAGCAAAGGAATTGTTAAGGTGTGCTATGGTTGGCCTTATTGGACCATGTTCAGACTTGGGGAAGGATTCAGGATTGTGCTTTGTAAAGATGCGGGTTCCAAGGGAATGATTCTGCCAGGTGCTTCACCAATGGAGTATTCATGTGCTAGAAGACTTATGGAATTGATTATATTCGGGGCCAAGTCAGAGCGGGTGGCTCTCAACAACGGTCCTAGTGAATTCAAAAGATAAAGTGTGATGCCTAATGATTTCGAGCCTATAGGTACCGTTAAGAATCAAGCTTGTGTAGCAGCTTATGAGAAGAGGCCCAGAATGTTCTATGATGTTTTACTTACAGCGTAGCATTTGGGAGGTACGAAATGGTTTGTGGGATTTGAGACAGCATGGTCTCGTGATTCAAGGTCACTCGGGATGAGTGCGGATAGAGTGTGTTATGTGTTGAATGGAGTTATTGTTATTTCTAAGGCAATCAAGGATAAATTGGGAGAAGATAGATTGGTTAGCCATAGTTGAATTGGCATATTGGTGGTTGTGATCAGTTCCTTCAGCGTAATCAAGCTATGCGAATGGTTTGTGACGGTACGTGCGAGGCTTGTCGGCCGTCGTAATTGATGTTACAAAAAAGTATTCTACTATTATGGCTTATTATGTGTAGGCGGATCCCGGAATGACCATGGTGGCTTAGGCCACTACTTGGAGATTTGCATATTCTACGGTTATGAGAATTCACCTAAGTGTTGCTATGGTTCTCCTGAAGTGAGTTAAGTAAAAAGTTTTCATATGATGTAGTGTTAATCTATTAGTGGTTCCGGAGTTATGATGAAAATCGTGTTCTATCATATATTGGCATGTCGGGTGCAGCGAGTGGTATGGAATTTTAAGTGAGGATCAAGGTTGCAGTTCGGTGCTGACAAGGATGTCACGAGCTCGGATGAGCAAGAAAGGAGTTTCAATGTTTAAGGTGAGTTGGTTTGTCATCAACGTCACCTGAGATCGGTGTTTGGTAAAAAGGGCTTTGCATCCTGGTTAATGATTCTTGATCGCTTTTCAGCGTTAGTGCGGCCGGTGGTTTGGAGGTACGACCCAGTTATTTGTTACGGTAGGTTATGGGAGTGTGACCCGCGGGAAGATTGTATAAGTGTGGCATGTAGTCACTTGATTGATTAAAGATTTAAACCAAGTATGAGGATTGTGGTAATATCATTAATTTGAGAATTTATGCCTGGAGGGCACTTTGTTTATTGGGTTATGGACTGTGGAGGTTCGCTCCGGTTATGAGGGTTGTTCTTATGTGTTATGAGAAAAGGGGAGTTATTATGGACCTTTGAAAGGTTATTAGCCTAGTTGGTGCAATCGAAAATCGGCTTGAGATCAGTGGATTGATTTAAATGTGAACAGGGGCTTTATATCAGGCCAGAAGTGTTCATCTCAGCAATACGCTCCTTATGGAAGGGAGTCGGGGTGTTATTTCGTTGTCAGCTATTTCATGTAATGATGTATTGCGTCGTGCGAGTTGTGAGACAGCTTGGTGAATTTCTTATGTGTTGAGGTTCCACATAGAGATGAGGTTATATGAGCAGGATCGATCTTGAGATTCATATCATATATCACACTTCAGTTGTGCTCGAGTTTGTGGATTATAGCGTTATATGTCTCCCCAGGGAATGGTATTATACACTTAGCGTGTTTATGACTGATATTCAGTATTTTGTTGTAATGAGCAATTTAGCTCGATATACATCTCCCTATGTGAGTTCCATGTGTGGATCGGGTGGCACGCCGCCATGGGTATGTTATTTGGATCGGGTGGCACGCCGCATGGTTATGTTGTGTGGATCGGGTGGCACGCCGCCATGGTTATGATTGCTCGGATCGGGTTGCGCGCCGCAACAGTGTGATGTTCAGTACAGTTCCCCATATCTGTCTATTGTGTTCTGTTTCCTATTTTCTGAAGGAAGCTCATATTAGCTGTGCTCCCGCGTCGCATGTATGATTCGCGAGTGGGGTAATTGAAATTCCTTTTCAGAGTTCATTTTCCTTTTTGTATCTTATTCTAATTCGTAGCCTATTGGCACATTGTGGCGTCATATGNTCCTTTTCAGAGTTCATTTTCCTTTTTGTATCGCATTCTAATTGGTAGCCTATTAGCATATTGTGGCATCATATGAGACTTTTGGTCATGTCGGGGTGGCTTATTGCCTGAGCAGTTCGTATTGGGTGAGACGAGATTGTTGGATTTAGGATCAGTGCAATCTGATTACGTGAAATATATTAAGGAGCAAAGATCATTATTTGGTTCGGAATGAGGTAATGTTTCTTGTCAGAAGTATAGACTCAATGATTGGTTGACTCGGCAGTTGATTATGAATTTATGCACATCTCTTCCGTTGTGGCGGCATTGTAAGAGTTAGAGTAAGACCTGTATATGTCATGGGGTGCAATGGGAGCATCAGATTCGTGGAATTTTGACTAAGTTGATCAGAAAATGTTATTGTGGTCCGGTGAGTAAAGTGATGCTAGGTGTGAATTCAGCAAAGTTATGCAGCCATGTTTGGGTACAACGTGTAGTGATTGATATGGTGATCTTATGTTGGAAGCAGGTCGGGCATAGAATTCCGGATGTTGGAATTGGGCTCTAAGGCTTATTTGCTTGAATAAAAGGGAATATCTTAAGAATTGATCAAGCTGATGTGCTCAACTGAGTTGTGGTAGCACGGGAAGGTGCATGAGAAATTAACAATGATTTCAGACTACTTCAGTGTAGTTCTCAGCACGTTCGAGGACGAACGTATGTTTAAGTGGGAGAGAATGTAACGACCCGACCGGTCGTTTTGAGCCCTAGCGCGTCGTTCAGCAGTCTGAGGCCATGAGCAGCTTCATTTCAGGTATTATGACTTGTACGTGTGGTCGGAATTAAATTCCGGGAAGTTCGGAGTTGATTTGGAAAGAGAATTCTCATTTCGGAAGCTTAAAGTTGAAAGAATTAACTCGGATTGGATTTTTGAGTAAACGACCTCGGAATCGGGATCGAAGGTTCCAGCAGGTTCATATGATGATTTCGGACTTGGGCGTATGCCCGGATCGGGTTTTGGATGACCCGGGAGCGTTTTGGCGCCTATTGTGGAAAGTAGCATTTTGAAAGAAATTTCATAAGTTTGGGTTGAAGTGCATTTAAGTGATATCGATGTCCGTTTGGGATTTCGAGTCTGTGAGCAGCTCCGTATGGTGATTCTGGAGTTGGGAGCGCGATCGGAAGTGAATTCGGAGGTCCGTAGGTCATTTTGGAGCCATTTGGCTAAAGATAGAAATTTGAAGGTTTTTGAGAAGTTTGACCGGAAGTGGACTTTTTGATATCGGGGTCGGAATTCGATTCCGAAAGTTGGAGTAGGTCCGTAATATCGAATATGACTTGTGTGCAAAATTTGAGGTCAATCGGACGTGATTTGATAGGTTTAAGCATCGAAAGTAGAAGTTGGAAGTTCTAAAGTTCATAAAGCTTGGATTAGGGGTTGATTCATGATTTTAGTGTTGTTTGATGTGATTTGAGGCCTCGAGCAAGTCCGTAATGTGTTTTGGGACTGGTTGGTGTGATTGGTCGGGGTCCGGGGGGCCTCGGGTGTGTTTCGGATTGTATCGCGCTCTTATTTGATGTTTCAACGTCGTTTCTTTGGACATAAAGAGGTGCCATATTAAGCAAATGAGCTCCAAATTAAGTTTTTATTGAGCCATTAGATCCGTATCGTAATTTCGGAGCCAACGCAAAAAGAATCGTCGAATTTGGACATCGTATGAGGGAGTTATGCTCATTTTCGTGTCGAGAAAAGTGCTGGTTGCTGTCAGAACCGCAAATGCGGAAATTTTTCGCAGATGCGGTCAAATTTCCGCAGATGCGGAAATTGCTGGAGGCAAAGAGGTTTCTTTAAAAATCGAAGTTTGGCTCATTTTCACTTCATTTCTTCCATGGGAGCCGATTTTGGAGCAACTTTGGAGTGCCATTTCATCACCAAGCATGAGGTAAGTGATTTCTACTAGTTTTGAGTATATACAAGGTTTATATATGGATTTAGACTTGAAAAATTGTAGAAAACTTGAGGTTTGAGGGAAAACCTAGAAAACTAGTATTTTTGGATTTTGACCACGATTTTGGGTATGGAATTTAGAGAAAATCATATATTTGAGTTCGTGAGGCCATGGGTAATCTTTATCTTCGAAAATTTTTGGATTCCGGGCACGTGGGCCCGAGGACATTTTTGTCAACTTTTCGATCGGGGTTAGGAATTGTTATAAATTGGATAATAATGAGTACCTTAGCATATATTAATGGATTTACATAATTATTGGCTAGTTTTGGAGCGTTGTGCATCGATTCGAGTCTTCGGAAGGGCGTGGAATGCCGGTTATGGACCTTCGGAGCAAGGTGAGTCTCCTTTCTAACCTTCTAAGAGGGAATTGTCCCCATAGGTGAGTTAATTGGTTATGTGCTCCTATTTGTGGGGGCTACGTACGCACGAGGTGACGAGAGTCCGTGCGTAGCTACTATTATGCTATTGTCCGGGTAGTTTAAGACCCAAAGCATGCTATATTTGGAATATCTGTAACCTTATTGACAGCTTGAATTGCTTAAATCACATTGAATTAGTAGATGATTTCTAAAAGGATTAAACTTCATTTTCTTAATTTTTTAAAAGAGAAAGTGGCTTTTATTTGAATAAATATTCCCCGATAAATTCTTCATTGGTTATCTGAACATGTATTTCTATGTGTACCTGCATCGCATGTATGGTTCGCGAGCAGGGTGATTGTTTATCTTATGTTGACCGCGTCGCGTGGATAGTTCGCGAGCGGGGTAATAGATGCATCTATGATTCGCGCCGTTCGACCCTCGGCAGTGCACGGTTTATTTTCTATTGGAGCGGGCCGTACGTACCACGGTGTTATTTGCGCATGCTTGTATTGCTGCCTTGAAGTTGTTATTGCCTCTTCATGGCTTGAGAATATTTGGATAAATAATGAAAAGGAATTTTGGGAAAACTCCCTATAAAAGAAATAATTGTTTACTTGTTTCCTCCTATTGGATTAAAAATCATGTTTATAAGAGTCCACGATTTAATGAATTATTGACATCATTATTGGACCATTAGTAAGTGTCGAAGTCGACCATCTCGTCTCTACTTCTTCGAGATTAGACGGGATACTCATTGAGTACACGTTGTTTTCGTACTCATACTACACTTCTATGCATTTTTGTTGCACAGGTATATGTAACTCTAGTGGCCTACTGGGCGCAGCAGCACGGATGATTCGGGGACTAGGTGAGTTGCATTATTCGAGGCGGCCCGCAGCTAGTATAGTGCCTTCTACTATATTGTGTTTACTTTTTGTCCACTATATTCCGGACGGATGTTGTATTATATTATTTCTTAGAAATTGCTCATGTACTTGTGACACCGGGTTCTGGGATGTATTTGGGTTTATTCATAAATTTTAAAGGTTGTTAAATGTTTCATTATTTATTCGGAGGAACTTACTATGTATTGTTTTAAATGTATAAAAGAAGTGTTTTCGGAAATATTTAAATGAGAATTTGATTAAGTAGTTTGATTGGCTTGCCTGACAGCGATGTCCGGCGCCACCACGACCCTTAGTGGATTTGGAGTCATGACACAAGAGGACCTTCTCGCCAACCATGAATGATACATCACGCGCCTTCTGATCCGCGTAAATCTTCTGTCTGGGCTGAGCTGTGCGAAGCCTCTCCTGAGTCAACTTTACCTTCTGCATGGCATCTTTCACCAAGTCTGTACCCTACAACTTAGCCTTACCAGGCTCAAACCACCCGATAGGAGAACGACATCGCCGACCATATAAAGCCTCAAATGGAGCCATCTCTATGCTGGACTGATAGCTGTTGTTGTAAGCAAACTCTGCCAAGGGCAAGAACTGATCCCACTGTCCTCTAAAGTCAATCACACATGCTCTGAGAATGTCTTCCAAAATCTGAACTATCCGCTCTGACTGTCCGTCGGTCTGAGGATGGAACGCTGTGCTAAGCTCCAAACGGGTCCCCAACTCATTCTGAATGGCTCTCCAGAAATGGGAAGTGAACTGAGGGCCTCTATCTGATATGATGGAAACAAGCACACCGTGCAACCGGACTATCTCCCGAATGTAAATCTGAGCCAATCTCTCTGCAGTGTAAGTAGTCACAATCAGAATAAAGTGTGGCAACTTGGTCAACTTGTCAATAATAACCCACACTGCATCAAACTTTCGCAAGGTCCGGGGCAACCCAACTACGAAGTCCATAGTAATGCGCTCCCACTTCTACTCAGGGATAGGCATCTGCTGAAGTAGGCCACCTGGCCTCTGGTGTTCATACTTAACCTGCTGGCAATTCAAACACTTAGCCACATACTCAACTATGTCTCTCTTCATCCGCCGCCACTAATAATGCTGTCTCAGGTCACGATACATCTTCGTAGCACCTGGGTGAATAGAATACCGCGAACTATGTGCCTCTGCTAGAATCCTCTCCCTCAAGCCATCAACATTAGGAACATATAGGCGACCCTTGAGTCGCAGGACACCATCCTCGCCAATAGAAATCTCCTTGGCACTACCCTGTAGCACCGTCTCTCTGAGAACTACTAGATGCGGATCATCAAACTGCCGGGCCTTGATCTCCCCCAATAATGAAGACTGAGCAACAACACACGCAAGGACTCGGCTGGGCTCTAAAATATCCAACCTCACAAGTCTGTTAGCCAAGGATTGATTGTCCAAGGTTAGTGGCCTTTCCTCTGCTGGGATGAATGCCAAGCTACCCATACTCTCTGCTTTCCTGCTTAAGGTATCCGCGACCACATTTGCCTTGCCCGAATGATAAAGAATGGTGATGTCATGGTCCTTCAGTAGCTCAAGCCATCTATGCTGCCTCAAGTTGAGATCCCTCTGCTTGAACAAGTGCTGTAAGCTGCGATGATCAGTGTAAACCTCACATGACGCCCCATACAGATAATACCTCCATATTTTAAGAGCATGAACAATCGCCGCCAACTCTAGATTGTGCACAGGATAATTCTTCTCATGAATCTTCAGCTGACGGGAGGCATATGCAATAATTCACCCCTCCTGCATCAATACACAACCCAAGCCAACGCGTGAAGCACCGTAATATACCGTATACATCCCTGAACCGGAAGGCAACACAAGGACTGGTGCTGTAGTCAAAGCCGTCTTGAGCTTCTGAAAGCTCGCCTCACAATCATCGGACCAGCGGAAAGGAGCACCCTTTTGAGTCAATCTGGTCAGAGGTGATGCAATAGATGAAAAGCCCTGCACGAATCGCTGGTAATAACCTGCTAACCCCAGGAAACTCCTGATCTCGGTCACTGAAGTAGGACGTGGCCAACTCTGAACTACCTCAATCTTCTTGGGATCCACCTTAATACCCTCTCCAGACACAATATGCCCCAAGAATGCCACTGACTCCAGCCAAAACTCACACTTGGAGAACTTAGCATATAGCTTCTGCTCTCGCAAGGTCTGAAGCACTACTCTCAAATGCTGCTTGTGCTCCCCCAGGCTACGTGAGTATATCAAGATGTCGTCTATGAAGACGATGACAAATGAATCAATATAAGGTCTGAACACCCTGTTCATCAAGTCCATAAATGCCGCTGGGGCATTAGTCAAGCCAAAGGACATCACCAGAAAATCGTAATGACCATATCTAGTACGAAAAGCAGCCTTCGGAACATCTGAGTCCTGAATCCTCAACTGATGGTATCCTGATCTCAAGTCAACCTTAGAGAACACCCTAGCACCCTGCAACTGGTAGAACAAATCATCAATGCGTGGCAACGGGTATTTGTTCTTGATGGTAACATTGTTCAACTGGCGGTAATCAATGCACATTCGCATGTTCCCATCCTTCTTCTTTACAAACAACATTGGTGCACCCAAAGGTGACACACTCAGTCTAATGAACCCCTTTGCTAATAACTCATCAAGCTGCACCTTCAACTCTTTCAGAGCCATACGGTATGGTGGGATAGATATAGGCTGGGTACCTGGAGCCAAATCAATACAAAAATCAATATCACGATCCGGTGGCATGCCAGGTAGGTCAGAAGGAAACACGTCAGCGAACTCCCGAACTAATGGAACTGAATCAATCATCGGAGACTCTGCGGTGGTGTCTCGAACATAAGCTAGATAAGCCAAATACCCCTTCTCGACCATACTCGAGCCTTCAGGAAGGAAATAACCGACTAGATGTATCAACTGTGGAACCCCTCCACTCCAACCTTGGCAACCCTGGCATTGCTAATGTAACAGTCTTGGCATGGCAGTCTAGGACAGCGTGATATGGAGATAACCAATCCATGCCTAGGATGACCTCAAAGTCGATCATATCAAGCAACAGGAGATCTAGTCTAGTCTCGAAACCATAGAATGTGACCACACAGGACCGGTAGATCCGATCCACAACCGTAGAATCGCCCACAGGGGTGGACACATGAACAAGAGTGCCCAACGGCTCACGAGGAATAACCAGGAAACGGGCAAACAGAGATGACACATATGAATAGGTAGACCCTGGATCAAATAGCACTGAAGCATCCCTACCGCAGACGGAAATAATACCTGTGATAACGGCATCTGAGGCCAATGCATCTGGTCTAGCCGGAAGAGCATAGAATCTGGCGGGAGCGCCAGCTGGCTGGCCTCCCCCGAACTGAGCAGTAGCTGGTTGACCTCTCCCTGTCTGGCCTCCACCTCTAGGACGGCCTCTACCTGTCTGTCCCCGCCTCTAGGCAGCTGGCCAACCGGTGCTGAAACCATGGGCTGCTGACACTGCTGAACTGCCTTGCCCCGAAGTCTGGGGCAGGTCCTCTTCATGTGACCTGGATCTCCACACTCGTAACAACCCCTCGGCACCATGGCCTGCTGTCCGGAAGCCTAGCCCTGATGGCCCGAATACCCACCGGAGGAACTCTGGGTAGCTGGTGGACTGTAAGAACTCTCTGGCATAACACTGAAATAGGAACCAGAAGAACCCTGGGGACCTGAATGCCCACTGGAGGAACCCTGAATAGCTGGCGGGCGATAAGAACCCTCTGGTATGGCGCTGAAATAGGGGCGCGCTGGAGCACCTCGAGCAGGTGGTGGCGTGGAATATGGGGGCCTGCTAGGCTGTCCCCTCCCAAACTGACCTCTACCCCTAGCCGGGGCACCTCTGAACTCTCCAGAAAATCTAGCCCTCTTGTCCTGCTGCATCTGCTCCCTACCCCTCAGATGGTAGCCCTCAATCCTCCGAGCGATTTCTACCACTAGCTGATAAGGAGTCCCCATCTCCACCACTCGGGCCATGTTGGCCCTAATGCCATAATGCAACCCTGCAACAAACCTCCGCACCCTCTCTGCGTCAGTAGGAAGTATCATCAGTGCATGGAGGGATAACTCAGAAAATCTCGCCTCATAGTCGGTCACGGACATCTGACCCTGCTCCAGCTGCTCAAACTGGTATCGTAGCTCTTCCCTCTCAGAGGGTGGGATATACCTATCCAGGAATAACTGTGTGAACTGACCCCAAGCGATGGGAGGAGAACCTGCTGGTCTGCCAAGAACATACGACTGCCACCATCTGCGAGCCCTGCCCTCCAGCTGGAAAGTAGTGAAGTCAACCCCATGTGACTCCAATATCCTCATGTTGTGCAGTCTATCCCTGCACCTATCAATGAAGTCCTAGGCATCCTCATGACGCTCCCCCCCGAAGACATGAGGGTGTAGCCTGGTCCATCTGTCTAATAACTTCTGTAGATCTCCATCCGCAGTTGGTCTGGGCTCAGGCGCTACTGCAGCAACTGGCTGAGCCCCATCCGCGGGTAGTGCACCCGGAGTCTAATACACTGCAGCTGCATGAACAGGAGCCTGAGCAGTAGGGGTCTGTGCTCCCCCTCCTGCCTGTGATGTAGCTGGATCCGATGGAAATAAACTAGCCTGAGTCATGGTGTCCATGAACCGCAGCATACGGCCCTTGCGGCCCATGACCTCCAGGAAACCCGATGCTGTCATGAAGTCTGCCGGGGTAGGCTCTGCTGCGGGTACCTCGCCCTGCTCCTCAATGATAGGATCTCCCGCATGATCCGCTGGTGGTGCTACTGGAACAGCTCTGGGACGCCCTCGTCCCCTACCTCGGGCCGATTCCCTCCCCCGGCCTCTACCTCGGCCTCTAGCAACAGGGGGAGCAGCTCCTCCCGGGTCCGGAACATCGGCCGTGCGTTTTCTCACAATCTGTGAGAGAATAGAAGAGGGAAATTTAGTATACTAACCACTGCACTATAGGAAATGAAGAAAGAGTAGTTTCCTAACACCCTATAGCCTCTCGAAGATAAATATAGACGTCTCTGTACCGATCCGCAAGACTCTGCTAGGTTTGCCCACTACTTGTGAGACCTACGTGAACCTAGTGCTTTGATACCATGTTGTCACGACCCAATTTCAACTCAGGTCGTGATGGCGCCCTACACCGTTGTCAGGAAAGCCAACGCAGAAATGTTAATAAGTTCTAGTTTTACTTTTTCCAAAACGGTTACCACAATCTCTAAGATTGAATTTAAAACAAGCGATAATTAGCATCGAACCATAATAGTTACATAATCCCAAAAATAATAGTCTACTAATGCGTGTGCCAAGACCTGGTGTCACAAGTATGTGGGCATCTAGTAGAATATACAAAACAATAAATCTATCCTACTGTCTGAAATACAATAGACAGCCAAAAGTAAAGAGAGACTCCATCGTGCTGCTGAACGGCATAGGAAGGGAGCAGCTCACCGTGGAACCTCGGGCTACGATCAAGAGTATGCACCAGACTGGAAACCAGATGTACCTGCCTCAGATCCTGTACAATTAAGTACAGAAGCGTAGTATGAGTACATAAACAATATGTACCCAGTAAGTATCCTGTCTAATCTCGAAGAAGTAGAGACGAGAGGTCGACTTGACACTTACTAGGGTCAAATAATATGAGAAAGTGTTATACTAAGCATGGGTAGCACAAATAATTAACAATTTATAGCAAGAAGTAACAGGTCCTTTCCTAGAAAATATCACAGTTAGCCATTTACTTTTCAGGGCATATAACAAAGTTCAGTCCACAGAAATATACCGAGCAAGAAGCATGCGCAAGTAGTGCCGAGGTCATACGACCCGAACCAACACAAAAAAAAAGTGTGCACTACCGGAGGGTCGAACGGCGCGAACCATAGATACATCTATCACCCCGCTCGCGAATCATACATGCGACGCGGTCAAATGTAATTAAGCACAACAAACAGGAAGACAAGAATATATCAGGGGAGCAATTACTCACAGAAATGTCAACTTCTCTTTTAAAGGTCAAGAAAGTGATGTTTCTCTTTTTAATTTCGTTTACCACATTCAACATGATTTAAGCAATCCAAATTAACCATAAAATCACAAGAATATCACATAAAACATGCTTTTGGGTCCTAGACTACCCGGACTAAAGCATAATAGTGGCTACGCACGGACTCTCGTCACCTAGTGTGTATGTAGCCCCCACATTTAGTGGCAAATTATTCAATTATTTCACCTATGGGGACAATTCCCTCTTACAAGGTTAGATAGGAGACTCACCTTGCTCCAAAGCGAACTTCCAATACCAAGAACGTGCTCAAACCCTCAATTTGGAGCCAAACGATCCGATACTAATTAAACGAGGTAGGAACTAGTCAATACAAGCTCAAGAGTTCGCATTTTAACTACTAAAGTAATTTTCCAACCTTAAACATAAGTTTCCTAAAATCCGACCCGGGCCCATGTGCCCGGATTCCGATATTTTTCGAAGGAAGTTGTTCTCTATAACCTAAGGATCAATAATATATGATTTCTACTTCATTCCATAACAAATTTCGTGGTAAACTCTAATTTTTATCAAAACCCTAGGTTTTGCTCTAATCGCATGATTTTTCCTTAATCTTTGTGTGTTAATCTACCCGAGGTTCAAGTATTAAACTAGAAATAAATAGGATGAACTTACCTCAAGATGCTAGGTGAAAGTCTTCTCTGAAGAGCTCCAAATCGCCCAATAAATGAGTGAAAATGAGCAAAAATGGCCTAGAGCCCGTAATAAATGAAGGTCACTGCTTCAGTGATTTCTGCATCTGCGGTCCTGGGCCGCACCTGCGCCCACCGCATCTGCGGAGTGGTGTCCGCTTCTACGGAATTTCAACTGGGCCGCTGGGCCGCTTCTGCGAGGGACAAGCCGCTTTTGCGGCTCCGCTTCTGCAGCTTTGGGCTTGGCCTGGCTTGGCCGCATCTGCGAGAGGAGGACCGCTTCTGCGGTCTTGCACCTGCAGCTGGACAACCGCAGGTGCGGTTATGACAGAAGACTGGAGCTTCAGCTCCTTTCCAAATTTTCCAACTTCACTCGAGCCTCGTCCGATTGACGCTCGGGCCCCCCGGGCCCCGCCCGAGCATACCGACAAGTTTGAAATCATAAAACGGACTCGCTCGAACCCTTGTATCGCCCTAAACAACGCTAAATCTAAGAATCACCCCTTAAAACCAATTGAATCAAACTTATGATCTTCAAGTTCCTCCATTTACTTCTAACGCGCCGAAACGTACTTATACTACTCGGATTGACACCGAACTTTGCGGGCAATTTTTAAATGTTATATTGGACCTGTACCGGGCTCCGGAACCAACATACGAGCCCGATACCAACATTGTCATGACCCAAAATCCACTATGGGCCGTGATGGTGCCGGACACCGTTGTCAGGCAAGCCAACTATAAATACTTAACTAAATTCTCATTTAAATAATTGTGAAAACTCTGATTTTCCTTCAATTTTACTAGTAAAAGATACTCATTTCAAATTAAATATGAAAGTCAAGAGGTCAATACAAAATACCCCATAATCATCCTAGAACCCGGTGTCACAAGTGCATGAGCAGTTACAAGGGAATAAAATAAAATACAGTAATTGTCCGGAATACAAGGTGGATAGAAATGAAAATACAGCACAATGCTCTGAAGGAGACTCTGCGGCTGCGGGCCGTCTCGATAAATGCAACTCACTTAGGTCTCCGTACCAACCATGCCGCTATGCCACTAAGCCGCTAGCCACACCTGAACCTGTGCAACAAAATGCAAAGCAAGTGTAGTATGAGTACGAAAACAACGTGTACTCAGTAAGTATCCCACCTAATCTCGAAGAAGTAGAGACGAGAGACTGACTTCGACACTTACTAGTGGTCCAATGATGATACATCAGTAATATAACAAGTCGAGGGTTTATATGAACATGAATGTAATTCAATAGAGTGAAGCAAGTAAACAATTCCTTCTTTTATATGAAAATTTCCAATTTCCTTTTTCATCAATTATACATATATTCTCAGGCCGGGAAGAAGCAATATCAACTTCAATAAAGTTCAAGTCAAGCAATACAAGCATGCGCAATTCATGCCGAGGACGTACGGCCCGATCCAACAATGTTTAAACTGTGCACTGCCAGAGGGTCGAATGGTGCGAACCATAGGTGCATCTATCACCCTGCTCGCGAATAATATATGCGACGCGGTCAAATATAAATAAACAATCACACTGCTCGTGTATCATTAGGGGTGTGCATTCGAATCGATTATTTGTTATCGGTTTATCGATATCGGTTTATCGATTTATCGATTTCGATTTCGATTTCGAAATTTTCCTTATCGAGTTATCTATTTCAATTTCGATTTTGTCCTCTTCGGTTATCGGTTTATCCATAAACCGATAAGATATAATTTTTTTACCCTTATTTTATAATATCCTTTCCTTTACCCTAAGTCCCTAACCCTATTATTTTCTCTACCACATTTAAGGAATGATCATTTAAAGCTCAAGGGAATGAAGTTCAAATTAATGGAAAACAGAATTAGCCGTGATGATGTTTTTTTCTTTTTTTTTTATACCGTTGGAGTGTTGGTGGCATACATTTGATCCCTTACTTTAGTTTCATTGCATGTGCTTGTTGACACAATTTTTATGTTATAAACGATGTTCGTCTTATTTTTGCTTCTTTTTGTCCATATTAGTTAGGCGTGTTTATAGCGATATACTTTCCGTGGAATCCCGCAAGTTTTCTTGTTGGTGTAATCGATAACCGAATCGATAAGCCCCAAAAATCGATAAATCAAATTCAAAAAAATCGAAACCTTATTGAAACGATAACGATAAGCATATGTACAAATCGATAAGTAATTATCGATAAGGGTCAAAATCGAATCGATAAATCGAATGCACACCCCTACGAATCATACATCCGACGCAGGTACAGATAGAAACACATACTCAAACAGTCGTTCAAGACATTCATCGAGGAGACCATTATTCAAGGAGGTGTAAATTTCCCTTTTTACAAGCCATGAAAATGAAGTTTTACTCTTTTAGAAAATCGTTTGCCACTTCGATATGATTTAAGCAATTTAAACTATCAATAAGGTTGCATTTGTTATAAGTAAGCATGCTTTTGGGTCCTAGACTACCCGGACATAAGCATAATAGTAGCTACGCACGGACTCTCGTCACCTCGTGCGTACGTAGCCCCCACAAATAGGAGCACATAACCAATTAACTCACCTATGGGGACAATTCCCTCTTACAAGGTTAGAAAGGAGACTCACCTCGCTCCGAAGTTCCATAACCGGTACTCCACGCCCTTCCGAAGACTCAAATCGATGCACAACGCTCCAAAACTAGCCAATAATTATGGAAATCCATTAATATATGCTCAGTTACTCATAATAATCCAATTTATAACAATTCCTAACCCCGATTGAAAAATTGACAAAATCGTCCTCGGGCCCACACGCCCGGATTCCGAAATTTTTCGAAGATAACGTTTACCCATAACCTTACGAACTCAAATATATAATTTACTCTTAATTTCATATCCAAAACGGTGGTCAAAATCCAAGAATACTAATTTTCTAGGTTTCCCCCTCAAACCCCAACTTTCTACCAATTTCTATACTTTAATCCGCAATAAAACCATGTATTTAACTTACAAGAGGTGGGATTAACTTACCTCATGATTGATGATGAAATCTCTCTCTTCAAAGGCTCCAAAATCGCCCAAACCCAACTAAAAAATGAGAGAAAATGAACCAATCTCGTTCTTTAAAGAACACTACCCAGCCCGACCTCTCGCACCTGCGGTCACCTGACCGCTTCTGCGGTTCCGCAGGTGCGGCTCCCCAACCGCTTCTGCGGTCCTTCGCCAGGCTGCCCCTCCCGCTTCTGCGCTTCTTCTTCCGTAGGTGCGGTTCCACTTCTGCAGTGACCTGACCGCATCTGCGGTCCCAGCCTTCACCCTTCACCACCGCATCTGCGCCCCTTTGGCCGCTTCTGCGGCTCCGCACCTGCGGCCAAAACCTCACAGGTGCGGTTACACTAGATATCAGCTGCTTCAGCTATTCTTCCAACTCCAATTCAATCCGTTAACCACCCGGAATCGACCCGAGGCCCCCGGGACCCCAACCAATCATGCCAACCAGTCCCAAATCATAATGCGGACCTGCTCGAGGCCTCAAATCACATCAAACAATGCCGAATTCACGAATCACACCCCAATCCAGACTTTATGAACTTTAGAACTTCAAACTTCTACATTCGATGCCAAAACCTATCAAATCATGTCCGATTGACCCCAAATTTTGCACACAAGTCATATTTGACATTACGGACCTGCTCCAACTTCCGGAATCGGAATCCGACTCCGATATCAAGAAGTCCACTTCCGGTCAAACTTCTCACAAACCTTCAAATTTCTATCTTTAGCTAAATGACTCAAAAATGACCCACAGACCTCCGAATTCACTTCCGATTGTGCTCCCAACACCAGAATCACCATACGGAGCTTTTCCCAAACTCAGAATCCCAAACGGACATTGATAACACTAAAATGCACTTCAACCCAAACTTATGAAATTCCTCCAAAATGCTAACTTCCACAATAGGTGCCGAAACGTTCCCGGGTCTTCCGAAACCCGATCCGGACATATGTCCAAGTCCGAAATCATCATACGAACCTGCTGGAATCTTCGAATCCCGATTTCGAGGTCGTTTACTCAAAAATCCAATCTTAGTCAATTCTTTCAACTTTAAGCTTCCGAAATGAGAATTCTCTTTCCACATCAACTCCGAACTTCCCGGAATTCAATTCCGACCATGCGTACAAGTCATAATACCTGAAGTGAAGCTACTCAGGGACTCAAACCGCTGAACGACGCGCTAGAGCTCCAAACGACCGGTCGTGTCGTTACAAACATGATCAAGCAATTATTTAATTTCATTAAATCCTTAGAATTTCAGTTTAACAATTTTTAACAAAAATTCATTACTCGGGCTAGGGACCTCGGAATTTGATTTCGGGCATATGCCCAGGTCCCATATTTTCCTACGAACCATCCGGGACCGTCAAAATACGAGTCTGGGTCCATTTACTAAAAATATTGACCAAAGTCAAACTTGGCCTTTTAAGAAAATCTTATGGAATTAAGTGTGCCTATTTCAACCCAAACTCTTCCAAATCCCGAACCAACCATACCCGCAGGTCGTAAATTAGTTAAAGCAAGTCCGGGAAGTCTTATTTTGGGGGACGGGGTTCTAAAAAATAAAGTGACCAGTCGGGTCATTACAATAATATCTTTTAAGAACTTGTGATCCTTTAATTATTTGAAAGTTAAGACGTTATACGTGATTTGCCTGTGTTATTATACTTGAGAAACATGGCATGTATTTTGTTTTCTATGATTTAGATCTTTAATTTTTTTAATTTTTAAACTTTCAATTTTTATTTTTATGTTTTTATTAATTTAAAATTCAAAATTTTAAAGGCCCATGAGGCTTATGCCCTCTGCCTCAAGGCTTTCGCCTCGCCCCATATCAAGTAAACGCCCCGCCTCACGCCCCTGCACTTTAAAACATTGAATAGTGTCCATTCAAATATTAGGCATGTCAAGAAAAGAACGCCAATTGTGATAAATCTTTCTTTATTTAAGTATATCTATGTTGATGGAGAAGATTTTGTTTCTTTCCATTTTATGAGTAACAAAAAGGAAGGGCTTAAAGTAATGAACTGTCACGACCCGAATTTCCCACCCTCGGGAGTCGTGATGGCGCCTACTCGTAGTAGCTAGGCAAGCCATTTTAATTACTTTTCCATTAATGAACAAATCTTTTTAACAATTTATGACAACAATATAAAGCAACGAAATTAAATAAAAGCGAAAGTCTTAATTATAGAAACTGAATAAAACACGGAGTAGTCAATATAAGCCTCTACCCAAGACTGGTGTCACAATACTCATGAACTGCTAAGAATTTCTAAATACAAGGGTCTGAAAGAACACATAAGCTGTTTGTCTCGAATACAAAGAGGCAACAGTCTATAAGTGAGAATAAGAGAGAGACGCCGGGCCTGCGGACGCCTGCAAGGATACCTCGGGTCTCACGATACTGAAAGCCTGCTCTCGTGCTAATGCTGCTGCTGCTCGAAACCTGGGCCTGTGCAAAAAAATGCACAGAGTGTAGCATCAGCACAACCGACCCCATGTGCTGGTAAGTGTCTGGCCTAACCCCGGCGAAGTAGTGACGAGGCTAGACCAGACTACCACATAAACCTGTGCAATTTCATATATATATATATATATATATATATATATATATATATATATATATATATATATATATATATATATATATATATACAGCGGAATGGAAATACAAAACAGATAAACAATATGGGAGGGGAAACATGCTGTGGGGAGTATAATAAATTCCAAATAAGAGTCGTCCAGTAATAANCGTTGTGCATCGGTTCGAGTCTTCGAAAGGGCGTGGAATGTCGGTTATGGACCTTCGAAGCGAGGTGAGTCTCCTTTCAAACCTTGTAAGAGGGAATTGTCCCCATAGGTGAAATAATTGATTATGTGCTCCTATTTGTGGGGGCTACGTACGCACGAGGTGACGAGAGTCCGTGCGTAGCTACTATTATGCTATTTTCCGGGTAGTTAGGACGCAAAAGCATGCTATACTTAGATTATTTACGAACCTATTGATAGCTTGAATTGCTTAAATCACATCGAATTAGTAAACGAATTTCTAAACAGATAAAACTTCATTTTTCTTAAATGGTTAAAAGAGGATTTGTTTTCATTGGATAATTACTCCGTGTGGACTTCTTGATTGACTGTCTGTGTGTTTATTTACGGAACGGGCCGAACGCCTCGACAGATTAAATAGATGCATCTATAGGCGCGTCGTCAACCCTCGGCAAGTGCACAGTTTATTTCTGTTGGATCGGGCCGTCGCCTCGGCATAATATGCGCATGCTTGCATTGTTTATCCTGAAACTTAATGAAGTTGATATTGCCTTTTTGGCCCGCTATAAAGTAATAAAGATAACGAAAAGTAAATCTTGGAATTTCCTTATTATTTGAGAAGGTGTTACCTGTTTTCTTGCTCTATGAGTTATAATTGCTAGATTAATCCATGTTTTCCTCACATCTTCACCATATTATTATTGGACCACTACTTCATAAGTTTGGCTTGAAGTTCATTTCAGTGTTATCGATGTCCGTTTGGGATTCCGAGTCTGTGAATAGCTCCGTATGGTGATTATGGAGTCGGGAGCGCGATCGAAAGGAATTCGGAGGTCCGTAGGTCAGTTTTGAGTCATTTGGCTAAAGATAGAAGTTGTAAGTTTTTGAGAAGTTTGACCGGAAGTGGACTTTTTTGATATCGGGGTCGGAATCCGATTTCGAAAGTTGGAGTAGGTCCGTAATGTCGAATATGACTTGTGTGCAAAATTTGAGGTCAATCGGACGTGATTTGATAGGTTTAAGCATCGAATGTAGAAGTTGGAAGTTCTAAAGTTCATAAAGCTTGGATTGGGGGTTGATTCATGATTTTAACGTTGTTTGATGTGATTTGAGGCCTAGAGTAAGTCCGTAATGTGTTTTGGGACTGGTTGGTGTGATTGGTCGGGGTCCCGGGGGCCTCGGGTGTGTTTCGGGTTGCATCTCGCTCTTATTTGATGTTTCAACATCGTTTCTTTGGACATAAAAGGGTACCATATTAAGAAAATGAGCTCCAAATTAAGTTTTTATTGTACCATTAGATCCGTATCGTAATTACGAAGCTATAGCAAAAAGAATCGTCGAATTTAGACATCGTATGAGGAAGTTATGCTCATTTCCGTGTCGAGGAAAGTGCTGGTTGCAGTCATAACCGCAGAAGCGGAAAATTTCCGCAGAAGCGGGACCACAGAAACGGAAATTTCCGCAGAAGCGGAACCGCAGAAGCGAAAACTGCTGGAGGTAGAGAGATTTCTTTAAAAATCGAAGTTTGGCTCATTTTCACTTCATTTCTTCCATGGGAGCCAATTTTGGAGCAACTTTGGAGTGCCATTTTCATCACCAAGCTTGAGGTAAGTGACTTCTACTAGTTTTGAGTATATACAAGGTTTATATATGGATTTAGACATGGAAAATTGTAGAAAACTTGGGGTTTGAGGGAAAACCTAGAAAACTAGTATTCTTGGATTTTGACCACGATTTTTGGGTATGGAATTTAGAGAAAATCATATATTTGAGTTCGTGAGGTCATGGGTAATCTTTATCTTCGAAAAATTTCGGATTCCGGGCACGTGGGCCCGAGGGCATTTTTGTCAACTTTTCGATCGGGGTTAGGAATTGTTATAAATTGGATTATAATGAGTACCTTAGCATATATTAATGGATTTACATAATTATTGGCTAGTTTTGGAGCGTTGTGCATCGATTCGAGTCTTCGGAAGGGCGTGGAATGCCGGTTATGGATCTTCGGAGCGAGGTGAGTCTCCTTTCTAACCTTGTAAGAGGGAATTGTCCCCATAGGTGAGTTAATTGGTTATGTGCTCCTATTTGTGGGGGCTACGTACGCACGAGGTGACGAGAGTCCGTGCGTAGCTACTATTATGCTATTGTCCGGGTAGTCTAGGACCCAAAAGCATGCTATACTTGGATTAATTGTAAACTTATTGACAGCTCGAATTGCCTAAGCCACATCGAATTAATAAATAAATTTAAAAAAGGATTAAACTTCTTTTCTTAAATTGTTAAAAGAGAAAGTGGCTTTTATTTGAATAAATATTCCCCGATAAATTCTTGATCGGCTATCTGAGTATGTATTTCTATGTGTACCTGCGTCGCATGTATGGTTCGCGAGCAGGGTGATTGTTTATTTTATGTTGACCGCGTCGCATGGATAGTTCGCGAGCGGGGTAATAGATGCATCTATGGTTCGCGCCGTTCGACCCTCGGCAGTGCACAATTTATTTTCTGTTGGAGCGGGCCGTACGCCTCGGCATGATTTGCGCATGCTTGTATTGCTGCCTTGAACTTATTAAGTTGATATTGCCTCTTCATGGCTTGAGAACATTTGGATAAATAATGAAAAGAAATTTTGGAAATTTCCTATAAAAGAAAATGATTGTTCACTTGTTTCCTTCTATTGGATTAAAATCATGTTTATAGAAATCCGCGATTTAATATTTTATTGACATCACATTATTGGACCCTAAGTAAGTGTCGAAGTCGACAATCTCGTCTCTACTTCTTCGAGATTAGGCGGGATACTTGCTGAGTACACGTTGTTTATGTACTCATACTACACTTCTGTGCATTTTTGTTGCACGGGTATATGTAACTCTAGTGGTCTACTGGGTGTAGCACCACGGATGATTCTGGGACTAGTTGAGTGCAGTATTCGAGGCGGCCCGCAGCTAGTATAGTCCCTTCCAGTATATTGTGTTTACTTCCTGTCCACTGTATTCCAGACGGATGTTGTATTTTATTTTCCTTCTCAGTAGATGCTCATGCACTTGTGACACCGGGTTCTGGGATGGTTTTAAAATATTTTTGTATTAATTGCTTATCATTTAGTTTGAATTCAAGCGGTTATCTTTTCATTTATAAAATTGAAGGAAAATCCTAGTTTCCAAGATTGTTAAAATGAGAACTTCATCAAGTAATTTGGTTGGCTTGCCTGACAGCAGTGTCCGGCGCCACCACAACCCTTAGTGAATTTTGGGTCGTGACACTCTCAGTAATAGTAGAGAAGAGTTTTAGGAAATTAGGATTTTAAAAATAGTCGAGTAAAAGAAAAATGGTAAGGACTCTGAATCAGTCAAGGCAAACAAAGGAAAAGGATCTAACCCCAAAGAACCCAATCAAAACAAGCATATAAACAAATAAACAAAGACAGTTTTAGAACCCCGGATAGAACCAAAACACTTAGGGTTTTCAACATGATGAACCAGGTAAAAGAAAAAACATAAGAGAACCGCTTAAACATAGTAAAATCATAAGACAATACTGAAAATCAGAAGAGAAGTCTTTTAAAAGAGATTAAAAAACCCTAATCTTTGAAGACGAAAAGCCACTTTGAAAAATCGGAAAAACCTTTGAGAAAACACCAGGAGGTTCATGACATACACAGATCTAAGACAGATCTTAAAGAAGATCGAAGGTCTTTAAGGCTAGGGTTTCGGAGAACCCAGAAAAAGTAAGAAAACTTCGAAAAGTTACCGATCTAGCCGGAAAAGCCATGGATCTGACTCGAAAGGCCAGGGATGGCCGGGAAAAGGCCATGGATAGAAGT